>NC_068454.1:71748392-72048392 GCF_023373465.1 Oncorhynchus keta | reverse complement strand
CTGCACCCTCCCTGCCTCTGTCTCGCTCAAAGTTAAGGTAGAAGACAGGCAGCATGCAATGGAGAACCTCCAGCATGACGTGGCCCAATTTATGGACACTGAATTGGGCAGGGGTGTTTGACAGTAGGGGGTTGGGACAGATCCAAAATATACTGGGGTTAAATTGATTGGCAAATATTGTCAGGGATTTCTTCCATTGACGGAGAGGCGGACCAAAGCGCAGCATGGTTGTTTTGATTCATGTTTTAATAAATCACTTCACATGAACAAACTAACAAACAAAAACAAGAACTGTGAAAACCCAAAACAGCCCTATCTGGTGAAAAACACAGAGACAGGAACAATCACCCACAAACACACAGTGAAACCCAGGCTACCTAAGTATGATTCTCAATCAGAGACAACTAATGACACCTGCCTCTGATTGAGAACCATACTAGGCCGAAACATAGAAATACCCAAAACCTAGAACAACAAACATAGACTGCCCACCCAACTCACGCCCTGACCATACTAAATAAATACAAAACAAAGGAAATAAAGGTCAGAACGTGACAAATATTTAATGTAAAGTGGTCAGAAATGTAATTAGTTACAAAATGTATAGGGTGTCTGTAGGATCAGTGATGCATTGAATAGAATAGAATAGAGTGGAATATAATACAATATAATGGAATAGATTAGAATGGAATAAAATACAATATAATTAGTATATTTGCAGAGAGAGTTGGGAGTTGGTGGGTGGTGAGTGACTGATTGTTCCCTAAGTTCCAAAGTATAATTTTACTTTCATATTGTTTCTCTCGTCCTACTTTCTAATTGTCTACTCCCCAGATGCCCCTAGTGTGAAGATGGAGAATGACCCAGTGTATGTGCACGTGGGGGAGACAGCAGACCTGTTTTGTGTAGCAGATGCCAACCCCATCATCAACACTGACATGTTTTCCTGGAAATGGCTGATGAGAACCCCCATATCCCCATCTCATCTCACCTCTCCTTTCTCCTGATTTGATTTCCCTTTATCTGGCCTCTTTTATTTTATTTTACCATTTCTTGCCGTTTATCACTCCCCCTCTTAAATGCAGAGACGTGCCATATTTCACCGGCTCTAACTATCCTTCCGCCCCACCTCTCCCGGCTCCCGGCTCCCGGCTCCACACTCGGCCCAAATCCAGAAAAATGGCTTTCATTACGGAGAGTCGACTAAAGGGCACATTTATCAACGTACACTCTCTATCCTGTATCTAATGCTCTCTTTTTTTCTCTGTTTTACTATTTTTCTCTCTCTTTCTCTTTCTCCGCTCCCTCTGGAGTACCTGTACTGATCTTGCACAGGAGGGGGTGGGGGTGTACGAAGGTATGCATGCTGTCATCCTATCTTCCTCTCAATTACCCCTCTCTCTGTCTTCCTCAGGGCGAGGGGGAGATGGAGGAGATGGGGGAGCAGATCCAGGATGAGGCCACTGGGCAACTGACCATCCAAGGGGCAACTCGGGTCAACGCCGGTCGCTACCAGTGCACTGCCAACAACAACATAGCGCCCCCTGCCAGCGTGGCAGTCCAGCTGGTGGTGCACTGTGGGTCTAACGAGCTCTTCCAAGATCTATCAATCATGTCGTGTGAATACATCATGGGTGCAACGGAGTGGAAAAGCGTTGTGGGTGTCTTTGTTTGTGTGGCACCGTTAACTATTTCTATGCACATCTGTATGCATTTGCATGTATTTCATGTTTCTGTCTATCCATTTCTGTTTGTACATGTACAATATGAACATCTCTGGCTGTGTGTTTGTCCTTTCCTGTGTAGTTAAGCCGGAGCTCCAGAAGGGGGCTCAGTGGAATAAGGTGGCGAGCAGAGGGGATAGCACCAGAACAGCAGAGGTGGTGTGCCAGGGAGAGGGCATCCCGCAGCTCAACTTCTCCTGGGCTTCTCCTGCCTGCCCTATAGCCATATTGGCTGACTGGCGGCTCCGGCGGCTCAGGACAGACTGGCGGCTCTGGCGGGTCAGGACAGACTGGCGGCTCTGGCGGCTCAGGACAGACTGGCGGCTCTGGCGGCTCAGGACAGACGGGAGACTCTGGCGGCTCAGGACAGACGGGAGACTCTGGCGGCTCAGGACAGACGGGAGACTCTGGCGGCTCAGGACAGACGGGAGACTCTGGCGGCTCAGGACAGACGGGAGACTCTGGCGGCTCAGGACAGACGGGAGACTCTGGCGGCTCAGGACAGACGGGAGACTCTGGCGGCTCAGGACAGACGGGAGACTCTGGTGGCTCAGGACAGACGGGAGACTCTGGCGGCTCAGGACAGACGGGAGACTCTGACAGCGCTGGGCAGGAGGAAGGCTCTGGCAGCGCTGGACATACGGGAGCACCTGTAGGGAGAAGACGGAGAGACAGCCTGGTGTGGGGGGCTGCCACCGGAGGGCTGGTGCTTGCAGGTGGCACCGGATAGACCGGACCGTGCAGGCACACTGGAGCTCTTGAGCACCGAGCCTGCCCAACCTTACCTGGTTGAATGCTCTCCATAGCCAGGCCAGTGTGGCGAAGTGGAATAGCCCGCACTGGGCTGTGCTGTCGAACCGGGGACACCATGCGTAAGGCTAGTGAATGTACGCCGGCCCGGGGAGACGCACTGGAGACTAGATGCGTAGAGCCGGCTTCATGGCACTTGGCTCGATGCCCACTCCAGCCCGGCCGATACGCGGAGCTGGAATGTACCGCACCGGGCTATGCACCCGCACTGGGGACACCGTGCGCTCCACCGCTTAACACAGTGCCTGCCCGGTCTCTCTCGCCCTCTGGTAAGCACAGGAAGTTGGCTCAGGTCTCCTACATGGCTTCGCCACACCTCCTGTGTGCCCCCCTCCAATAATTGTTTGGGGGTGCCTCTCGGGCTTCCTTGCCAGCCGTGTTTCCTCATATCGCCGGTTCCTCTCTCCGGCTGCCTCTGCTCTCCTAGCTGCCTCCACCTGTTCCCATGGAAGGCAATCTTTTCCCGCCAGGATCTCCTCCCATGTGTAGCAACCCTTGCCATCCAATACATCGTCCCATGTCCATTCCTCTTTGCGCCGCTGTTGCTGTTGCCCGTTACCACGCCGCTTGGTCCTGTTGTGGTGGGTGATTCTGTAAGGGTTTTCCTGTGGTGAAGGAGAAGCGGACCAAAATGCAGCGTGATGGTTATTCATGTTTTTAATAAAGGAACTAGACATGAAATAAATAACAAAACAATAAATGTGCGAAAACCTAAACAGTCCTATCTGGTGCAAACACAGAGACAGGAACAATCACCCACAAACACACAGTGAAACCCAGGCTACCTAAGTATGATTCTCAATCAGAGACAACTAATGACACCTGCCTCTGATTGAGAACCATACTAGGCCGAAACATAGAATTACCCAAAACCTAGAAAAACAAACATAGACTGCCCACCCAACTCACGCCCTGACCATACTAAATAAATACAAAGCAAAGGAAATAAAGGTCAGAACGTGACACATCCACAAAACACAAAGGAAAACAGGCTACCTAAATATGGTTCTCAATCAGGGACAACGATAGACAGCTGCCTCTGACTGAGAACCATATCAGGCCAAACATAGAAATAGAAAATATAGAAAAACTAACATAGACTGCCCACCACAACTCACGCCCTGACCATACTAAATAAAGACAAAACAAAGGAATAAAGGTCAGAACGTAACACAACTGCTCAGCACCAGTATGTGTGCGTGCGTGTGTGTAAGAGTGTGTGTGTATGTGTGAATGGGTAAAAGGTCAGAGGTTAGGTCAGACATCAGGGCCCAGGGATGTTGCTATGATGTAAAACAAGTACTTTACAGCCAACTGCTAGAGTCCCATTGGTCCTAATTTAGCTACGTCCTCTCGTTTGTGTATGCGCTGCCTTGTCCACGATTTTATCAGTGTGGTAGGACCCTCCAGCTTATAGAGAAAATATTCAGTCTCTCTCGACAGTAGGAAGAGCAAGTCCTCAGTGTCAGACACCCTTTAGCTATGTCATGTATATTGATATATCTCTCCTACTTCCCCTGCCTATAGCTCTAATTCTCTTCTCTGTCAGATAACGCTGCAATAATGCGCTTTCCTCTCTCCGCGCGCAAAGGCTGAGTCGCCCTCTAGCTCTCTAGCAAGCCTATTCCTACGCCTGCGATGTCAACACTGCCCCTGCTCCCAGCGAGCCCCCTGGCCTCCATTGAACACATTTAATGTTTACCATAAAAAGCGTGAAATTACAATCCAATATCCACTGCTGCTTTTTTTCTCTCCCTCCGTTTTTTTTTTACTGCCTTGAATATTCATAATTAATCTGACGCAGCGATAATAAATGTTTTATGCTTCCTTATCATCAGAAGGCCGGGAAAGGAAAGAAGGCTGTATTCTATCCCTGCCCGCCTCGCTGCCGCTGTTTGGATTTAAAAAAGACAGATCCAAATAAGACTGACCCCTCTAACCTCGTACCTTATGAGCGGAACTGATAATGGAAATGATTTACTCTGCAAACAGAGCTGCCTATACGCCTGCAAGCACAGCTTCTCTCTCTCATTCTAGTGCTGAACTCTCTCCTTCTCTTCTGCTCTCTTCCTCTGTCGTTCTCTCTTGTTTATCCTTTCTACCCTCCTATTTCAACTACCCTTCTTTCTACCCCCCCTCTCTTTATCTCAGCTTCCATCTCTCTCTCTAACACACAGATCAACCAGATCCTCCCTCAGAGATCTGCCTGGTCAACTTCACCCATGCCTCTGCAACTCTAGAATGGATCCCAGGCTTTGATGGGGGATTGGAGCAGAGATTCCATATCAGGTGATAGAGCATTGACTAC
This sequence comes from Oncorhynchus keta, assembly GCF_023373465.1. NCBI lineage: Eukaryota > Metazoa > Chordata > Actinopteri > Salmoniformes > Salmonidae > Oncorhynchus > Oncorhynchus keta. Next base: position 72,043,550 of record NC_068454.1, on the reverse strand, counting down.
AGTTTGACTGAAAATCATGTGTCAAATATTGTGATCTCTTCCTTGCATTCATAAGCAACCAACACATCCTTGATAGTCATATTAGGAACAGGTCCGGATTAAGGGTCAATTCCATTTCACTCCTTTCAGGTTAGAGTCCATCTATGTACTGACTAAGATGCTGTTGATTGACAGCTACCGTTGGGAGCAAACATCTTCATTGTGACAGGCCTGTCCCCCGCCACTACATACAACTTTTCTGTCAACGCACTCAACTCCATGGGAGAGAGCGGCTACGCAGACAACAACTCAGTACACACCATCACCAGCGAGGGTCAGTCTAGAGCAAGTTCACAACATGACTTCTGGGTCTTAGCTAGGAGAGGGACAATGGTCGGACATTTGATGGTTTGGACTCCTGCCCAGCTGGTATTGAGATCATGTTATGTCTCTATGCCCCATTTGGTAGAACATTAATAATCTTGGCACAATATGGGGAATAGGATGTCATTTGACCTTTGACCCAGGTATATCTTGCAGCGTTAGAACAGCATTGATGGTTTTTTCCCTGTCTTCCATGGTTCTTCTAACCAGAGTGGGAAGGAGCAGTCCAGGAAGAAGATCCCTTTGGGGAGGGTAATTTCATTTCATTTTTGTTTGGACTGTGGAAAATGGCTATTTGCAAAGCAGCTAGCTTCATTTGGCTCTTTGAATAATCATGTGTGCTCTTTGAATAATGGTACTGTAGTTCTGGTCATAAATGCTACCTCTTTCCTTGTTTTAGTCTTCTATCAATGAAGGAAGTGAGAGACCGGCTTTCATACGGATTATTATTATCCCTTAATACGTTTGACTCAATATGCAATAAATATATTTACCACAAAAGAGTCAAAACTCAATTGAAGTTCAATTGTTTAATACCGAAGACGCAATAGCTGTAATAGGTGCCTGTCAAACGGTGCAGCCGTATACGTGCCTTTTGAGTGGCGCAGCACTCTCTTATATCCAAGCAAAGCTCCCCCACCCATAAAATGATATATCAGTAGTTTTCCACTCACATCACACAGCACTTTCCACTGAGCCTTTCACCCTGATTAAGGACATGGTCTTCTGCTAACCATGACCAAGGAGTTTCAATCATCTCAACCACTGCTGGCACAACTTCCTCTTATCTTGTTGCTGTTTAGGCCATTGAGAATACCTATGGTTTCCAGTGACCGGAGCCCTAACAGACAGTTACTTAAAACTACACACTCCCTAATATCAACTAATCCTATTTCTCTACTTTTACCATCACCTTACAATAACAAAACATTGGTCTACTTCCCCTTAATCACACAAAAGCTATTAATCACACAAACCACAATTATTTACAATCAAACAACCTGTTCCTGGTTCTTGCTTCCTTATGATGTCATCATGGTGGATCAACTCATTCCTGTTCTTGTTTCTCTTGTAAACCAGACACGAGAGGGTTGTCGCTGTATCATGGCGGTGGTTGGTGGGGCTCCGCTGCTGGCTCTCAACTGGCTGGGCTGCTTTCTGTGTCTGAGGTGGAAGAAGAGGCGTGGCCAGACAGGTAACCTTGGCAATACCATTGTCAAGGTTGTGTGACTGTTTTCTTCTGTATCTCAGTCTCAGAAACCTCTGCCCAAGTTACCAAAGAGTTGAGCCTGAATCTTAATGGAACTTTTTTATTTCTCTCTCCCGCAATTTCTCTCTCTGTGTCCTCTTCTCTTCCTCCTTTCCCTCCAAACACACCCCTCCCTCCCTCTCTTCTCCAGAGAGTAAAGGCAGTGTTTCAGATGGGAAGAAGAGTGAAGGTAATGGGTGAGTCATCATCTTAGTCTGTCTCTGTGTCCAGGCTAATCAGCACCCAATCCAGTCCAGTGGGTACAGACAAATGACTATACGTCCAATCCCCTCTCAGAGGCCTAACCCTGCCTTACTGACAGACCACACCCAGGACCCACAACAGCAAAACTACAGGACCCTGTGATGGACAAAAGTCTCCTGGTTTGTATGATGTAGTGTATCAACAAAAGAGCAATTCAGACGCTCCTGTCAGTCTAAATTTGCAATTGGGGGGCAAAGCAACAGTGCAAATACAGGTGTCACATCCAAAAATACTTAAAATGCCATACGCCATATTGCATTGACAGTGCTATGCTCTTGCGCACTGTACTGTAGTGTTCATGTCTTTGTATCTAGCTATTTTCTCCCTGAGGATTAAGAAAGAGTGACATACGAGTTGTGGGTGGGTGATGAGATGGAGGGTGTTGATTGGATGACGTTGATATGTCTTCATTTAAAAATGGGAAAATAAATAAATAAAAGATTGGGATAGGAGGATGTGGGTGGGTGGTCAGGGAGTTGGGATGTGATACTTTGTTTTCTATTTTTTTTTAAAGAATGGAGGTTAAATGCTTTGTTCTGTCTGTCATTTCCAGGTTCACTGTGTTCACAGCCAGCGGCTCCACCAGGTACGAGGTCAGAGGGCTGGTGAACCCTGCGGTCCAGCGCACCCTCCTCATCGACAGCGGGTGAGAACCAGACAGCAGCGTATATGGGTGCTATGCTGGGGTAAGAGGAGAGGGGGGGAGGAGGTGCGGAGAGGCTGGGGGAGGAAAGAGAGGGGGAAAAGGGGGATACTTAGTAGGTTGCACAACTGAGAAGAGGGAGTAAGGAGAGGAACGAGGGAGTAAGGAGAGGAACAAGGGAGAAAGGGGGATGACAGAGGGGGAGATAATAGAGAGAGTGAAAAACACAGTAAGGTAGAGTGGTGGATGAAGGGGAGAGAAGAGGAAGTTGACAAAATAAAGAGACAGAGGGAGGGGCTTAGAGAGGAATAGGAGAAGAATAAAGTGAGAGAACAGGAGGGTGAGAGGTAGGAGGATGCTAGCAGACAGAGGTGGAGAGGTGAACAGAAAAGGAAGGATTAAGGAAGAGGGAGATCGGTCAGAAGAGAGGAAGTGGAGGAGTCAGGCATAACGAGGGAAACAGAGGAGAGATAAACAAATAAACACCTTTGGCTGTTCTCAGAGTAGGAAAGGGAGATCGATAGCCCACAATTAGCATTCAAAATACACTTCGATCCTGGTGAAATTGCACATTGTGAAAGGCCAACAAGGCTTTGAACCCTGCAGAAAAATGTTAAGTAGAATATAACAACACCGTCAGAAAGAGACTATTAGAATAGGCTCTAATGCAAGCAAATTCTCCTCAGAGATGTTAGCTAACCTTGAGTTATAAAACAATATATCTAGTCTAGGCTACAAAATATACTGTTTGTCAGGTATCTCTCTACAGAGTTACCACGTACAGTACAGCATCTGTCTCTGTTTTTCACCTATGGTCTTTGTCCTCCCAGGAGAGCTCCCACTACTACTACCCCACCAGTGACTACTGCACCTCTCTCTACCCCCACCCCGAGGGAGCACAAGGGCAAGGTGAGAGAAATGAAAATACTACCTATGAATAATACATCACAAGAGCAAAGACAGAGACATTTCTCTGTTTAACATACCTCTTTGCCTCTCTCTTTTTCAAGATGGCCGCCACGACCCACTGGAGGCCATAGGCCATGAGTATGAGGAGGTGAGAGACCGGGGCATGTATCAGGACATGCTGGGGTTGTCTCTCCCACTGCCTCCTTCCCAGTTTGACCCCTGGTTACCAGAGCAGAGGCGAGAGTGGAGACCACCACCACCAAGCTACCCTCAGGTCAGCACAACCCCACTGGGATAAAGTACTAGTTATTGATCCCCTGTGGGGTGATGACCCTTATAGTTTCACAAATTGGACTTGATATGTTTTATCACCTTGGGTTTTTTCCAAATAACATAGAGATTGGATGGGAAGTTTCGCATCAAAATGATTTCAAGTTAGGATTTGGCCTACAGTGCTATATAGTACTGTCATGTCTCTCACCTTGACACAGCTTTCTTCTCCAACAGGGAAGTGGGAGGGACATGATTGCCCTGCAGCAGCCAATCAGAAGGAAGAATCTGGTGGATGAGTGATGCCCAGAGAGAAGCGACTATGATTTACCTTTTGAGCTCAGAGGACAGTTAGTTTAGGAAGCTTAGGCCTTGATTCCAGAATGTGGACAATACCTCAGACTCAAATACAAACTCTTAGTGCTGTGTTGGTATTGAGTACTATATGAATAGGAAGCCTTCCAACTGTTACTACCAAAAGGTACAGTATTTACAGTAGGTGAGTTTTTCGTACAGATTTTCTAGTAACAGTTGATTATACTCTACTGTACAAATAAAATGGATAATCTAGGCCTAGGCCTAACTGATACACAACCCCAACATGCCTCCAGTGTTTTATACAGATACATGTCAAATCCTAAATATTTCTCCAACAAGAGCTTTTACTGGAAATGTCACTCCAGCAAGATGAGAGATGAAGAGGAAGAGACAAAGTCAGAGAAGATGACAGGAAATTTCAATCAAGTTTTCATTCACGTGGGGCCACAGGTTTCCCTCCCTCCTCCCCAGACCATCTTCCTACCCCAATGCCCCAATTCCCTCTCCTCCTCTCTCCCACTCTCCTCCCTCCCACTTCCCTTTAGCCCAGTCAGTACTACATCCTACAGAGTCTGCACTCAGACAGGCAGGAAGACAGACAGGTAGACAGTGACACAGACAAGCGGAAACCATCTCCATACGCCTGCTTGCCGTGGGCACCTTGCCCTTTTGAACAACCTGCCTGTCTGTGACACACGTCCTTCACAGCAGCAGACGAAGCCTGGGATTATTACAACACATGGTCAGTGCCCAAGCCTCGATCTCCCTTCCCCGCAACCTCCCCCCCTGAAACAAAGAGACCGTGAGTCCTCCCGGTGCGCCCCTCCAGCCCTGGGGTGAGCCTCTGAAGGTCGGGGATGAAGACAGTAATTGAGCGTGGTAATGTGTTGTGAGGGTAAAACCACCACACTGTATCTACATGCTGCCTCCCTCCTGCTAATTCTGTTGTCTTTCACATTTCAGATTCAACTCATCATTCTAGAGAGAGAACATGCAGGCCATTAGTCCTACTGTGCGATGAGAAAGAGAGCGAGAGAGAGAGGAAGGGAGGAAGGCAGAGAGAGAGGTTAAGCGAGTGGAGAGAGAGAGTATGAGAGATAGATGTAATTTAAGGTCTATGTAGAAAGTCTACCCTCAGATAGCCCTCTAACTTGGTTTTATTGTGCAGATCTGTAGTTAGTTCAAGGTAGTTTAAGTTCATTGCAGGATATTGCTCCCTGGTCTGTACAGATTGAACTGATATGAACATTTTGACAATGTACCTGGTTACAAAGACTTGGTGGTGTTGTTCAGGTGAGGTTTCAGATTAGGAATCTGAATCACGCAACATTGTCCTGAGAAAATAGCATCTACACATGCACACACAGGGTTGTTCTTCCTCCTACTTCCCATAATATCTGTGTATGTGCGTGTGTGTACATGTGGTGGTGGTGGGGGGGTGTATGTGCGTCCGTGTGTGTGCCTGTCCCAGGACGTCAAAGAACAACACTACTTCCTCATAGCCCTCTGATAATTGCATAAAACTCACATTGAACACCCACTCACTCAAAAACATACAATATAATACACACAGACACAACCAATCAACACCTTACTTCCTCATTCTCCCTTCAGCTTGATTTTTCATACGGTAGCAGGCAGGCAGGCAGGCAGGCAGGCAGGCAGGCAGGCAGGCAGGCAGGCAGGCAGGCAGGCAGAGTCGAAAACGTAATCTTTATTCCAAGGGGGAAAATAGAATAACCACTGGTTCTATTTTAATGAGGATCATTCTGCCTGCTTTAAGACCTATTCTATTTCTGGAGGAAGTCTCCCATTAGATCTCAGATATTATTTATTATTACTACTCTGTATTGGGAACATTCTCACCAAATTGGTCTGAAAACATAATATTTACAGTTAGGGTCTATTTGAGATCATGCACGTACAGTGGGGAGAACAAGTATTTGATACACTGACAATTTTGCAGGTTTTCCTACTTACAAAGCATGTAGTGGTCTGTAATTTTTTATCATAGGTACACTTCAACTGTGAGACAGAATCTAAAACAAACATCCAGGAAATCACATTGTATTTTTAAGTAATTAATTTGCATTTTATTGCATGACATAAGTATTTGATCACCTACCAACCAGTAAGAATTCCGGCTCTCACAGACCTGTTTGTTTTTCTTTAAGAAGCCCTCCTGTTCTCCACTCATTACCTGTATTAACTGCACCTCTTTGAACTCGTTACCTATATAAAAGACAGCTGTCCACCCCCTCAATCAAACAGACTCCAACCTCTCCACAATGGCCAAGCCCAGAGCGCTGTGTAAGGGATGGGCTACAGGACAATAGGCAAGCAGCTTGGTGAGAAGGCAACAACTGTTGGCGCAATTATTAGAAAATAGAAGAAGTTCAAGATGACGGTCAATCACCCTCGGTCTGGGACTCCATGCAAGATCTCACGTCGTGGGGCATCAATGATCAAGGTGAGGGATCAGCCCAGAACTACACGGCAGGACCTGGTCAATGACCTGAAGAGAGCTGGGACCACAGTCTCAAAGAAAACCATTAGTAACACACTACGCCGTCATGGATTAAAATCCTGCAGCGCACGCAAGGTCCCCCTGCTCAAGCCAGCGCATGTCCAGGCCCGTCTGAAGTTTGCCAATGACCATCTGGATGATCCAGAGGAGGAATGGGAGAAGGTCATATGATCTGATGAGACAAAAATATAGCTTTTTGGTCTAAACTCCACTCGCCGTGTTTGGAGGAAGAAGAAGGATGAGTACAACCCCAAGAATACCATCCCAACCGTGAAGCATGGAGGTGGAAACATCATTCTTTGGGGATGCTTTTCTGCAAAGGAGACAGGATGACTGCACCGTATTGAGGGGAGGATGGATGGGGCCATGTATCGCGAGATCTTGGCCAACAACCTCCTTCCCTCAGTAAGAGCATTGAAGATGGGTCGTGACTGGGCCTTCCAGCATGACAACGACCCGAAACACACAGCCAGGCCAACTATGGAGTGGCTCCGTAAGAAGCATCTCAAGGTCCTGGAGTGGCCTAGCCAGTCTCCAGACCTGAACCCAATAGAAAATATTTGGAGGGAGCTGAAAGTCCGTATTGCCCAGCGACAGCCCCTGGTCTGTATGGAGGAGTGGGCCAAAATCCCTGCTGCAGAGTGTGCAAACCTGGTCAAGACCTACAGGAAACATATGATCTCTGTAATTGCAAACAAAGGTTTCTGTACCAAATATTAAGTTATGCTTTTCTGATGTATCAAATACTTATGTCATGCAATAAAATGCAAATTAATTAGTTAAAAATCATACAATGTGATTTTCTGGATTTTTGCAAAAAAAAACTTGCCAAATCATTAGTGTTTCAAATACTTTTTCTCCCCACTGTACGTGACTGTTCTTCTACAGTCTATTCTACATGAGTTCCCCCCACATTGCCAGGCATCTACGGTTGTCTCTACCCAGCTACCCAGATATGAAAGAGATTAATTCCAATGATTCACCAGACGGCTGGTGCTGTCTCTCAATTAGGTGTGTTATTTTCCATCATGGACTGTCAAGACACATTTGTCTCATTACTGAAAAATTGTCTTAAGTTCCAGTCAAAGTGACAAGCAGGTATTCAAATAGACATCTATTCTCTCCTGCTGCCGATATATCATGGAGGAGTGGAGAGGAACTATAATCTGCTAAATTGAAGGTTTGACAGCCTAATACAGGCACGTCAACGTCCATTTCTCTTCTCTCATGTCATGGGCGGTTTGATGTATTATGTGCAGAAGAAGGACCCAACGGTACGAGTAGGAATGGAAAACAAATTGAGAAATTAATTAGCTTAATATGAGATGTTTTTTCCTCTTTATACACCTCTTTTCTATACCCCTTTTCTACACAATAGAACCAAATACACCGGAATAAAAGTGAATACACATTTGTCAATCCCAGGTGTCTAATAAGGTTGCTGAACCAATGCACTAACACAAACCATACAATCAGTAAAACCTTTCCCTACATGCTGCAACACATTTTCACTTCTTGAACTAAGTAGAGCTGAAATAGAAAGGACCCCAGTCCTGCTCTACAAAAACATGAGAGTACATACAGACATCTTTAGCACAGTTTCCTGGAGCGGGTTTTGTGAGCAAAGAGAATGCAAAGTGAGTTTTAGATTTGGGTGAAACTCAAAAAAAAATAGAAGACTTGTCTTATGAAAGGCAGCTTTGAAATAAAAACAGAATTAATGGTTAATATTTGATGAAGGCTGATTTGAATACATGCTAAAGCTAAAGGAGTATGGTGAACCTCTTTAACTATTGATGTTGGCTAATGGCTTTAATGGCATGTCTGGACCACTTGGTTTAAAGAACACCAGAATACAATAAAACCAGTTATTCTAGCATTGCATTTAGAGTACATAGTGACTAAATGCATTTGCATGTTGGGTAGGATACAACAGCACAGGGCTTTTAAAGATGTGTAACATGCATTGAGGTATGCCCCAGGACTTTGCCATTCATTAGCCATAGAGGTAATAGAAAAACAGCTTAACTGACAGTCTTTTATTGAATGTAAAGTATTATTTCAATGTCCAATGTTCACCATTTTACAATATGTTGACAGCACTGCATTAATGTAAGCTTGCCTGTGCCTGTGATTCTCAGCCATGGTCAGTGAACTTCAGGAAACAGCAGAGTGGTCACCCCCCTATCCACATCAACGGGACAGCAGTGGAGAAGGTGGAAAGTTTTAAGTTCCTCGGCGTACACATCACGGACAAACTGAAATGCTCCACCCACATAGACAGTATAGTGAAGAAGGCACAACAGCGCCTCTTCAACCTCATATACTAACCATGTGTATGTGACCAATACCCTTGATTTGATTTGATTTGGATCGTATTCACCTATTTGAAGACAACCTTTTCTTCTCTTTAAGATGTCAGCAGGTAAAGAAAATGTATTATATCCAGTGGTCTGGTGCAGTGTGGCCATTGGCATGTTTTGTGAGGAGGAGGAGAAGGAGGATGTGCAGCATGTTGAGAAGTAAAGAACGTGACTGGATGGGGACAGTCCAAAAGCCACCCCAACTCCTGGAGCGAAGACTGTGTCCTCTGTTTGAGGGCCTGAATTGGCCCCATTGTCCATTGTGACCAGCCTGGACTGGTGTCTCACTGTTGTGTAATATTGTAGTGGCTGGAGAGGCTGTGCTGACAACTCTCCAAGAGCATCGCCCCACTGGGCTATAACTGATGGAACCAATGCTGTTTCTGCATAATTTCAACCCACAAAAATAAATGTGATGATGTTGAATCAACATGGAAAACTAATTGCATTTGAAGAAAATGATCATAATCAAAAGGGTATTTAGTATTTTTTTAAACTATCTTTTATTTGTTGATTTATTTGTTGATTTCAATTTGAATTCACGTTAGTTGACATGGTCTGTGCCCAGTGGGGCTAATTTCCTTGTTGTCTTTCTCAGTACAGTTCTGTGCTTTTCAATGCACTTTCTTACTGGAAGTTCTGCACTAATTGAATATGTGAAGGACAGTTCCCGTCCCATTAATCTTTGATGATGCTTAAATGTATGAGTACTGTGAGAATTAAGTATTTTTTTATTTAAACTTTTTGGGTACAAGAGGATGTAAAAAGAGAGACATGAGGACACAGACATGGAGAAAGACATTCAAAAAGAGACACATAGACACGGAGAGAGACATTCAAAAAGAGACACGTAGACACACAGACATGGAGAAAGACATTCAAAAAGAGACACACAGACATGGAGAGAGACATTCAAAAAGAGACATGAGGACACAGACATGGAGAGAGACATTCAAAAAGAGACATGAGGACACACAGACATGGAGAGAGACATTCAAAAAGAGACATGAGGACACACAGACATGGAGAAAGACATTCAAAAAGAGGCACACAGACATGGGGAGAGACATTCAAAAAGAGACACACAGACATGGAGAAAGACATTCAAAAAGAGACATGTAGACACACAGACATGGAGAGAGACATTAAAAAGAGACATGTAGACACACAGACATGGAGAAAGACATTCAAAAAGAGACATGCAGACACACAGATATGGAGAAAGACATTCAAAAAGAGACACACAGACATGGAGAGAGACATTGAAAAAGAGACATGTAGACACACAGACATGGAGAAAGACATTCAAAAAGAGACATGCAGACACACAGATATGGAGAGAGACATTAAAAAAGAGACATGTAGACACACAGACATGGAGAAAGACATTCAAAAAGAGACATGTAGACACACAGACATGGAGAAAGACATTCAAAAAGAGACATGCAGACACACAGATATGGAGAGAGACATTAAAAAAGAGACATGTAGACACACAGACATGGAGAAAGACATTCAAAAAGAGACATGTAGACACACAGACATGGAGAAAGACATTCAAAAAGAGACATGCAGACACACAGACATGGAAGGAGACATTCAAAAAGAGACATGTAGACACACAGACATGGAGAGAGACATTAAAAAAGAGACATGTAGACACACAGACATGGAGAAAGACATTCAAAAAGAGACATGTAGACACACAGACATGGAGAAAGACATTCAAAAAGAGACATGCAGACACACAGACATGGAAGGAGACATTCAAAAAGAGACATGTAGACACACAGACATGGAGAAAGACATTCAAAAAGAGACATGCAGACACACAGACATGGAAGGAGACATTCAAAAAGAGACATGTAGACACACAGACATGGAGAGAGACATTAAAAAAGAGACATGTAGACACACAGACATGGAGAAAGACATTCAAAAAGAGACATGCAGACACACAGATATGGAGAAAGACATTCAAAAAGAGACACACAGACACGGAGAGAGACATTCAAAAAGAGACATGCAGACACACAGATATGGAGAAAGACATTCAAAAAGAGACACACAGACATGGAGAGAGACATTAAAAAAGAGACATGTAGACACACAGACATGGAGAGAGACATTCAAAAAGAGACATGCAGACACACAGACATGGAGAGAGACATTCAAAAAGAGACATGCAGACACACAGACATGGAGAGAGACATTCAAAAAGAGACATGCAGACACACAGACATGGAGAGAGACATTCAAAAAGAGACATGCAGACACACAGACATGGAGAGAGACATTCAAAAAGAGACATGCAGACACACAGACATGGAGAGAGACATTCAAAAAGAGACATGCAGAAACACAGATATGGAGAAAGACATTCAAAAAGAGACACACAGACATGGAGAGAGACATTGAAAAAGAGACATGTAGACACACAGACATGGAGAGAGACATTCAAAAAGAGTCATGGCCAGGTGGACTGGGGACAGCAAGGAGTCATCATGTCAGGTAGTCCTGGGGCATGGTCCTAGGGCTCAGGTCCTCCGAGAGAGAGAAAGAAAGAGAGAAGGAGAGAATTAGAGAACGCACACTTAGATTCACACAGGACACCGAATAGGACAGGAGAAGTACTCCAGATATAACAAACTGACCCTAGCCCCCGACACATAAACTACTGCAGCATAAATACTGGAGGCTGAGACAGGAGGGGTCAGGAGACACTGTGGCCCCATCCGAGGACACCCCGGACAGGGCCAAACAGGAAGGATATAACCCCACCCACTTTGCCAAAGCACAGCCCCCACACCACTAGAGGGATATCTTCAACCACCAACTCACCATCCTGAGACAAGGCCGAGTATAGCCCACAAAGATCTCCGCCACGGTACAACCCAAGGGGGGCAACCCAGACAGGCCGACCACAACAGTGAATCAACCCACCCAGGTGACGCACCCCCCAGGGACGGCACGAGAGAGCCCCAGCAAGCCAGTGACTCAGCCCCGTAACAGGGTTAGAGGCAGAGAATCCCAGTGGAAAGAGGGGAACCGGCCAGGCAGAGACAGCAAGGGCGGTTCGTTGCTCCAGAGCCTTTCCGTTCACCTTCCCACTCCTGGGCCAGACTACACTCAATCATATGACCCACTGAAGAGATGAGTCTTCAGTAAAGACTTAAAGGTTGAGACCGAGTTTGCGTCTCTGACATGGGTAGGCAGACCGTTCCATAAAAATGGAGCTCTATAGGAGAAAGCCCTGCCTCCAGCTGTTTGCTTAGAAATTCTAGGGACAATTAGGAGGCCTGCGTCTTGTGACCGTAGCGTACGTGTAGGTATGTACGGCAGGACCAAATCAGAGAGGTAGGTAGGAGCAAGCCCATGTAATGCTTTGTAGGTTAGCAGTAAAACCTTGAAATCAGCCCTTGCTTTGACAGGAAGCCAGTGTAGAGAGGCTAGCACTGGAGTAATATGATCAAATTTTTTGGTTCTAGTCAGGATTCTAGCAGCCGTATTTAGCACTAACTGAAGTTTATTTAGTGCTTTATCCGGGTAGCCGGAAAATAGAGCATTGCAGTAGTCTAACCTAGAAGTGACAAAAGCATGGATTAATTTTTCTGCATCATTTTTGGACAGAAAGTTTCTGATTTTTGCAATGTTACGTAGATGGAAAAAGCTGTCCTCGAAATGGTCTTGATATGTTCTTCAAAAGAGAGATCAGGGTCCAGAGTAACGCCGAGGTCCTTCACAGTTTTATTTGAGACGACTGTACAACCATTAAGATTAATTGTCAGATTCAACAGAAGATCTCTTTGTTTCTTGGGACCTAGAACAAGCATCTCTGTTTTGTCCGAGTTTAATAGTAGAAAGTTTGCAGCCATCCACTTCCTTATGTCTGAAACACATGCTTCTAGCGAGGGCAATTTTGGGGCTTCACCATGTTTCATTGAAATGTACAGCTGTGTGTCATCCGCATAGCAGTGAAAGTTTACATTATGTTTTCGAATAACATCCCCAAGAGGTAAAATATATAGTGAAAACAATAGTGGTCCTAAAACAGAACCTTGAGGAACACCGAAATGTACAGTTGATTTGTCAGAGGACAAACCATTCACAGAGACAAACTGATATCTTTCCGACAGATAAGACCTAAACCAGGCCAGAACATGTCCGTGTAGACCAATTTGGGTTTCCAATCTCTCCAAAAGAATGTGGTGATCGATGGTATCAAAAGCAGCACTAAGGTCTAGGAGCACGAGGACAGATGCAGAGCCTCGGTCCGATGCCATTAAAATGTCATTTACCACCTTCACAAGTGCCGTCTCAGTGCTATGATGGGGTCTAAAACCAGACTGAAGCATTTCGTATACATTGTTTGTCTTCAGGAAGGCAGTGAGTTGCTGCGCAACAGCCTTCTCTAAAATCTTTGAGAGGAATGGAAGATTCGATATAGGCCGATAGTTTTTATATTTTCTGGGTCAAGGTTTGGCTTTTTCAAGAGAGGCTTTATTACTGCCACTTTTAGTGAGTTTGGTACACATCCAGTGGATAGAGAGCCGTTTATTATGTTCAACATAGGAGGGCCAAGCACAGGAAGCAGCTCTTTCAGTAGTTTAGTTGGAATAGGGTCCAGTATACAGCTTGAAGGTTTAGAGGCCATGATTATTTTCATCATTGTGTCAAGAGATATAGTACTAAAACACTTGAGCGTCTCTCTTGATCCTAGGTCCTGGCAGAGTTGTGCAGACTCAGGACAACTGAGGTTTGGAGGAATACGCAGGTTTAAAGAGGAGTCCGTAATTTGCTTTCTAATAATCATAATCTTTTCCTCAAAGAAGTTCATGAATTTATCACTGCTAAAGTGAAAGTCATCCTCTCTTGGGGAATGCTGCTTTTTAGTTAGCTTTGCCACAGTATCAAAAAGGAATTTCGGATTGTTCTTATTTTCCTCAATTAAGTTAGAAAAATAGGACGATCGAGCAGCAGTAAGGGCTCTTCGGTACTGCAGGGTACCGTCCTTCCAAGCTAGTCGGAAGACTTCCAGTTTGGTGTGGCGCCATTTCCGTTCCAATTTTCTGGAAGCTTGCTTCAGAGCTCGGGTATTTTCTGTGTACCAGGGAGCTAGTTTCTTATGAGACATTTTTATAGTTTTTAGTGGTGCAACTGCATCTAGGGTATTGCGCAAGGTTAAATTGAGATCCTCAGTTAGGTGGTTAACGGATTTTTGTCCTCTGGCGTCCTTGGGTAGGCAGAGGGAGTCTGGAAGGGCATCAAGGAATCTTTGTGTTGTCTGTGAATTTATAGCACGACTTTTGATGTTCCTTGGTTGGGGTCTGAGCAGATTATTTGTTGCAATTGCAAACGTAATAAAATGGTGGTCCGATAGTCCAGGATTATGAGGAAAAACATTAAGATCCACAACATTTATTCCATGGGACAAAACTAGGTCCAGCGTATGACTGTGACAGTGAGTGGGTCCAGAGACATGTTGGACAAAACCCACTGAGTCGATGATGGCTCCAAAAGCCTTTTGGAGTGGGTCTGTGGACTTTTCCATGTGAATATTAAAGTCACCAAAGATTAGAATATTATCTGCAATGACTACAAGGTCTGAGAGAGACATTCATATGGACATTCATATGGAGAGAGACATTCAAAAAGAGACATGTAGACACACAGACATGGAGAGAGACATTCAAAAAGAGACATGTAGACACACAGACATGGAGAGAGACATTCAAAAAGAGTCACACAGACATGGAGAGAGACATTGAAAAAGAGACATGTAGACACACAGACATGGAGAGAGACATTCAAAAAGAGTCACACAGACATGGAGAGAGACATTCAAAAAGAGACATGCAGAAACACAGATATGGAGAAAGACATTCAAAAAGAGACACACAGACATGGAGAGAGACATTGAAAAAGAGACATGTAGACACACAGACATGGAGAGAGACATTCAAAAAGAGTCACACAGACATGGAGAGAGACATTGAAAAAGAGACATGTAGACACACAGACATGGAGAGAGACATTCAAAAAGAGACACACAGACATGGAGAGAGACATTGAAAAAGAGACATGTAGACACACAGACATGGAGAAAGACATTCAAAAAGAGACACACAGACATGGAGAGAGACATTAAAAAAGAGACATGTAGACACAGACATCGAGAGAGACATTAAAAAAGAGACATGCAGACACACAGACATGGAGAGAGACATTAAAAAAGAGACATGCAGACACACAGACATGGAGAGAGACATTAAAAAAGAGACATGTAGACACACAGACATGGAGAAAGACATTCAAAAAGAGACATGCAGACACACAGACACGGAGAAAGACATTCAAAAAGAGACATGCAGACACACAGACATGGAGAGAGACATTAAAAAAGAGACATGTAGACACACAGACATGGAGAGAGACATTCAAAAAGAGACATGCAGACATGGAGAAAGACATTCAAAAAGAGACATGCAGACACACAGACATGGAGAGAGACATTCAAAAAGAGACATGCAGACACACAGACATGGAGAGAGACATTCAAAAAGAGACATGCAGACATGGAGAGAGACATTCAAAAAGAGACACACAGACATGGAGAGAGACATTCAAAAAGAGACATGCAGACACACAGACATGGAGAGAGACATTCAAAAAGAGACATGCAGACACACAGACATGGAGAGAGACATTAAAAAAGAGACATGCAGACACACAGATATGGAGAGAGACATTCAAAAAGAGACATGTAGACACAGACATGGAGAGAGACATTCAAAAAGAGACATGCAGACACAGACATGGAGAGAGACATTAAAAAAGAGACATGCAGAAACACAGACAGGGAGAAAGAGATTCAAAAAGAGACATGCAGACATGGAGAGAGACATTAAAAAAGAGACATGTAGACACACAGACATGGAGAAAGACATTCAAAAAGAGACACACAGACATGGAGAGAGACATTAAAAAAGAGACATGTAGACACACAGACATGGAGAAAGACATTCAAAAAGAGACACACAGACATGGAGAGAGACATTAAAAAAGAGACATGTAGACACACAGACATGGAGAGAGACATTAAAAAAGAGACATGTAGACACACAGACATGGAGAAAGACATTAAAAAAGAGACATGTAGACACACAGACATGGAGAGAGACATGCAGACACACAGACATGGAGAAAGACATTCAAAAAGAGACATGCAGACATGGAGAGAGACATTAAAAAAGAGACATGTAGACACACAGACACGGAGAGAGACATTCAAAAAGAGACATGCAGACACACAGACATGGAGAGAGACATTCAAAAAGAGACATGTAGACACACAGACACGGAGAGAGACATTCAAAAAGAGACATGCAGACACACAGACATGGAGAGAGACATTCAAAAAGAGACATGCAGACACACAGACACGGAGAGAGACATTCAAAAAGAGACATGCAGAAACACAGACATGGAAGGAGACATTCAAAAAGAGACATGTAGACACACAGACACGGAGAGAGACATTCAAAAAGAGACATGCAGACACACAGACATGGAGAGAGACATTCAAAAAGAGACATGCAGAAACACAGACATGGAGAGAGGCATTAAAAAGAGACATGCAGACACACAGACATGGAGAGAGACATTCAAAAAGAGACATACAGACATGGAGAGAGACATTAAAAAAGAGACATTCAGACACACAGACAGGGAGAAAGAGATTAAAAAAGAGAGACATGCAGACACACAGACATGGAGAGAGACATTCAAAAAGAGACATGCAGACACACAGACATGGAGAGAGACATTCAAAAAGAGACATGCAGAAACACAGACAAGGTGAGAGGCAGGCAGACAAAGACAAGCAAACACAGTGAGAAAAAGAGGGACAGACAGACAAACAAAAGGCTGCAAACACCAGACAGACAGACAGACAGACAGACAGACAGACAGACAGACAGACAGACAGACAGACAGACAGACAGACAGACAGACAAGAACCACTAACACAGGAACGATTGAGGCAGACTGACAGTGAGAGAGACTAGTCTGGAAGACAGAGAACAAAAAGAAAGTGGGGAGGCCCACGTGTGAGAGCCAGCAAACAGAAAGAGTGGGTGAGAGAAAAAAAGTGTGAGCAAGGGATGGAACGAGGAAGTCATGAGCAGAAGGGTGTGGTCGACTAACGGTTCTTAATGGTTCCTGACTGACACACAGAGGAAAGGGACTGTGGATGCTGCACTGGAACGAGCTCTGGAACTAAGCGACAACTCAGGATGGACACCAAGGTGAGCTGAATGACTCAAAGAGGAGAGGAGAAAGGGAGGGACATTGGTACTCATGAGAGAGGGAGAGAGTATGATATGTGAAGTGAGAGACAGAGAGAGAGAGAGAGAGAGAGAGAGAGAGAGAGAGAGAACGTGTGGCGGATGTTCGAGATTGACAGACGGACGGTCAAACAGCCTAGATACACAGAAAGATAACACAGACAATGGTGAGTGAGTGAGTGAGTGAGTGAGTGAGTGAGTGAGTGAGTGAGTGAGTGAGTGAGTGAGTGAGAGGCGGCCAGGCATGGGGTTAGTGGAGTGAGAGAGAGTCTGGAAGGGAGGCTGGGACAGCCCCAGAAGAACAGGCCCTTGCCTTGACATATGCTTCAGAGGCTTCAGAGTGAAATTAGGACTGGCGTGACCCGCTAATCTGAACTGTCAAGCCTCATGATGCCCACTGACACTTACCTGTCACCGCTTCCCCTGCCCTCAGGACATGCTGCCATCAGAATAAGTCAGGGCAGGCATCTCAGCTAGGTACTGATACAACACCAAAACACTCCTCTGGCTGTCACTCCCTCCCTCCTTCCTTGCCTTCATCCACCTCGCTCTCTGCTCTCCATCCCTCTAGAACAAATAATCATTGGGTTCCTCGTTGGTTTACGGATGATGTTATTTTCTGTATACACTACTGCTTTTTGTCAGAACTAGAAGTTTGTCAGTGTGATTGCAATTCTCCTCAGAATGAATGTGTTTACTTGTTTGCCTGTGTTATTTTGTGTACGATTACCATATGGTGCAGACGAAGAGTGATTACAAAAAGCTATTATGACCCTGTACAGTAGTTGTGTATGTCAGAGGAAGCTCTGAGTGGCACCTGATTGCTGTAAGTGTTGTTGTTATGACAGATCCTCATTCCGCAACTAGATTTTTAATTGGCGACACTAAGGAGTCCCGAGATATGATTTACAGTGTGATGGCTGAGGGAGCAGCGGTAGCAACACAATGTACTAAGGAGCATGTGGGAGGATTCCCGTTATAGCCATGGACTCTATCTCATCTCAACACATGACCTCAACCTTCCAATTCAGCTAAATCAGGGCCATGTGATGTGTGCTTGGTGATGATATGTGTAAGTATACAGTAAACAGGGCACAAGTATAATTCCATGGATTAGAAAATGAGAGTGCTCTCATCTAGTTTCTATATCGTATTATACATTTCGTTTGAGATTGTCAGCCATCTTCATTGCGTGAAAAAAATGTTCTTGCCTGCACTTAGGTGTGGGGGAGGGAAGTGGGAGAAACAACCGCTATGTGTACAATTTCCTGTATTTCAAAAGACATGTAGCCTCAGTACTTGACATAAAACCAGTAACACGGCTACTTCCTCTTTACACTGACATTAGTCACGGGCCTACATGAACGCACCCCTTGTTCCACACAGTAGCTCTTAGTGTCTGTCTCGTTGTGTAGAGTACCATTAGAAAACCCTTACAGCTACTGTAACGATAGGAGCTGGTTCTGAAACCTGTTACTCTGCCCTATAATGGGCAGAGTGTGAGTGTGTTTAAGTGCAGCGGGAGCGCACAAACAAGCAGGGCGTTAATGAAGGTTGATAGATGTGTGGTTGTCATGTGTCTGTTGTAATCTATTGTGGGTATAACAGATGTGCCTGTGTGGCTGCCTCTAAGTGATCTGTATTCATTGCAGTGTCACCTGTGCTGCTTAAGGGCCTTTGCTTATCTTGCAGATTTCCAGCTGAAGTAGTAGTCAGCTTAATGCTGTATTAATTACAGACCCTGCTGAGACTCTGTACCACAATCAATCTCTCACTCACATCTCTCTCAAATCTTTCAGATTCAGCTGAGCTGGATGGCAGTATGTCTGTTTCTCACACTACCAGGTAAGCCATGAAAAATAACGATTTATTTCTTTCTCACACATATACGCATGCATGCACCCATGGTCAAGCACACTGTTCTCATATGAACATACTGTATACACACTCTCTCCCTTTCTCATCTCAAACTAAAACAGGGTCTTCAACCTTTCCTTGCCCAGGGACCTCCGTCCAGGCAAAACGGTGACCCCACATATGTTAGCAGAACATGTTAATGACAAGGACAAGTAACCAACATTTCAAAATGAATCGATTTGGTAGATAGGTTTTCATTATTTTGACCTCCACACATTATAACTGGAAAAAGTGTCAACTCGAAAATAGCCTATTAGTTAGAAAGGTAACTCCAAACTAGGTCTGCGATGATTATAGACATTTGGGTAACTATGTAATGCAAATGGCCACAGTTGTCATTTTTGCTGAAAAATGTTTTGAGCTTTTGTTGCGTCATAATGCATCTTTCAAAATGAGCTACGGCATACCTAATGAACACAACACAGCTTTGGTGACACCCCTGTCTCAAAAACAAATGATTTTGACCACCTTGAACTTTTGGAAATGAAGCTTCTCCTCACAACTGTGTCATTCTGCTCGTATAATGATTACTAACTTCACCCTCTCTATGTATTCATTCTCCTAAAATGAATGTATTAAGATAATTGTGATTACCTCGACTAACCAGTGCCCGCGCAAATTGACTCTTTACCGATACCCCCTGTATATAGTCTCGCTATTGTTATTTTACTGATGCTCTTTAATTACTTGTTACTTTTATTTCTTATTCTTATTAAGATTTTTTAAACTGCATTGTTGGTTAGGGGCTTGTATGTAAGCCTTTCATTGTAAGGTCTACTACACCTGTTGTATTCGGCGCATGTGACTAATACAATTAGATTTGATTTGATTGGGACTTTATTTGATAATTATACAATAGATGTGCCAGTCCTACTCCACATACATGTTGGTTAATAGCAGCCGCTAAGCTGGTTAAAGGTTAGCAATGTGTTGGAAAAAATGTATGACCAAGTCAAAAAGGCTTGCAGCAGCTAACATCATTTGCCGCGACTGGTAGTCTCGGGAGCTTTTTCAAAGCCTATGTCAGATACTCCAATGAGTGTAATTAGCTCAATATTAAGAGTTGAGAAAAACAGACATCATTTAAAAATAAGATAGTCCCCTCTTTTCTACTGTAGGCATGTAGCACAACATTTGTTTAGTCTGTTGTTGCTAGAGACATTCATAAAAATATATACATTTTTTACATATATTTTTGCGGCTCACCTGCTGTACCTCCACAGACCTCTAGGGTCCAAACAGTCCTGAGTCATTCCAACGAATATATCTGTTTTTTCAGTGACATCTCTCCTCCTCTGAACCACACTGTAAATATCTCAAATGACCTCATAGGGATTCAGCAACAGAACTGATTTCCCTGTTAGGAAATTGATTCAGTTCTAATCACATTTGCTTGTGGGAACCCAGTGGGCCCATAGTGGGGTTGTAGCGATTCATCATGGAGTGGTTAATTAGAAGGTATTGATGGGGAGTGGAGTGTGTACAAAGGCCTGCTTCTCACGTCTCTCAGGGCCAGTACAATCTACCTCTGTGTTGGTCAGAGCAGCCCCTTCATAACCATGCTGCACTGCCCACTCACAAGACTAGTATTATCACAGACTTTGAATACATTCACAGCACTCTATTGACCCAGCTAACAATTCTAGGGAGAGAGAACGTAATGTTACCCTTAATGTTCCTTTAAGCAGCCACACACAAGCCTAAGATCACCATGCGCAACGCCAAGCAGTCGGCTGGAGTGGTGTAAAGCTCGCCGCCATCTGGAGAAGTGGAAACACTTTCGTTTGAGTGATGAATTACGCTTTAACATCTGACTTTCCGACAGACGAATCTGGGTTTGGGGGATGCCAGGAAAACACAACCTGCCCCAATTTATAGTGGCAACTGTAAAGTTTGGTGGAGGAGAAATAATGGTCTATCTTTCATGGTTCGGGCTAGGCCCGTTAGTTCCACTGAAGGGAAATCCTAATGCTACAGCATACATTGACATTCTAGATTCTGTGCTTGCAACTTTGTGGCAACAGTTTGTGGAAGGCCCTTTCCTGTTAAAGCATGAAAATACCCTCATGTATAAAGCAAGGTCCATACAGAAATGGTTTGTCTAGATCGGTGTGGGAGAACCTGACTGGCCCGCACAAAGCCCTGACCTCAACTCCATCGAACACCTTAGGGATGAATTTGAACGCAGAGCCAGGCCTAATCGCCCAACATCAGTGCCCAACCTCACTAATACTCTGACTGAATGGAAGCAAGTCCCCTCAGGAATATTCCAACATCTAGTGGAATGCCTTCCCAGAAGAGGGAAGGCTGTTATAGCAGCAAAGTGGGGACCGACTCCATATTAATGCCCATGATTTTGGAATAATATATTCGACAAGCAGGTGTCCACATACTTATGGTCATGTAGTGAATTTGTGTGAGAGTGGACTAACAAAATCAATGAGGCCCCCCCGGTCAGTAATTCAACAATGATTACCACACGTTTAGATAGCTGGCCGGTAGACTTACCAATAAAAAAAATGATGATGATGCTGACATAGGCAAATTGAGTGACTGTCAGTGACTGACATAACGAGAGAAAAACTGCTGATGCACAACAACATTTTGAAATTGCACCTTGTGTATTCTACTATTTTAACTCTCAATAGTAAGTTGAGACCCCAACTGAGTTCCTATCATTTACTTTTAAATTGATACTCGGGCATAAACGTTACCCGTCCCTGCCCTAGGGAATGTGCTTATTAGTCCAGTATAGTTTAGGCCCTGTCCAGAAGAAACACTAACCCCTCCTCCTTTGGCACTTATGTAGATCAAACAATTCGATAGGTGTAAGCAATAGGTAGAGTGCACTTTGTAGTAAATCTCAGCTATGTTAAAAGTACACTCAAGAAAAAAAATATTTAATTGATCATAGTAATTCAGGAGTATCATTAAAACAGCTTAACATGCCCCAAAAACATTAGAAAACTATACAGAAAGCTCTTAAAATACTGAAATAAGTCAATCAAATCACTGAGATCACAGTACAGTGAACTAAGACATTCAAAATTCAAATCCCAGGTAAAGACATGTTGAATAATTATTGTGTAAATGCACATTCACAATGTAATCATCTATTTTAAAGTGTGCAAAACGTGTACGTTAAAAACACTATGTTAAAAGCACTGTGTATGTGAGTATCCCTAACGTTCACAGCAGACAAAGAGCTATCATTGGTTCACCATTCAGGGCCTTGATTGGCTCGGCAACAGTAACAGGGCGTGATGTGTAATTACACTTTTTTAAGGGGGAGAACACTTCTTAGAGACCATCAGGCGACATCCTGACAACAGATACACAGAAATGTTCCAGCAACGTTCAATTGAAACGTGTCTAGAACATTAATATATTATGTTCTGAGAACATGCAACCATGTTCTGTGTATGTTTGGTGGGACGTTGATGGAAAATTCTCATAACATAGAAAATTGGACACATGAATGTTCTTGCAACGTTACCATGAAATGTGTCTAGAACGTTGATATTTTAAATTCTGAGAACATGGTAACCCCGTTCTGGGTAAGTTCTCTTTGATATTAAGGGAATGGTCTCTTGGAAACATTCCTTCCACATTACCAGAACACTCCTATGAAAACATTACTTAATGGCCTTATGTCACTCTTAAGGGAATGTTCTCTAAAGTTGTGGGAACGTTTGTTGTTAGCTGAGTAACTCCCTCCTTTTGTCCCTCCCACTGGCTGTGTGTGGACACATTCTCAACCCTGGCTGCTGCTAGGAATATATTACTCAATTGTTGTGGAGAATAATTTCAGCAGAAGCCATGTTTTGTGCTTCCGACTGTCTTGTAATGTGTTGTTTACGTTTCACCCAACTGCTTTGTTTGAGTAATGCTTGAAAAGTCATTTGTTTTCTGTCAACAGGGTCCCTTGCTCAGAGCCCTGCCACCACACACCCCAAAATGACTGTGGTGGCAAATGTTACTGCAGCTCCCTCTCCAGCCAGAACTGGTACAGTCCCCTTTGTCTTTTCTAGATGATGTCACATGGGGCTATTTCATATTTCTCTGTAGCTTAACTCAAGAACTTCACTCTTTAATAGGACCTTCTTTTAAATATTTTTCACCAGCAGGATGAATGGAAATCAATGTCCGTTAAACCATGGCAGCTAGAGCACCAATGTTTGTAATTACTTTGTCCCCCTCCTAACTGGCTTTGGTTCAGTAGCTGGAATCAATTTGAGGAATTACTGTGACTTGCGAAAGAAGTCACACTTTAAATAATGTTTCACTTATTTCGGACTATTTCATTAATGGAACTTGCGACAGAAGAAATCGTACTTATTATTTGGAACACTACTCCTCTTACACCGTTTAAGACAGAAACGCCATTCAACCTTTAAAACATGCAGGCCGGTCAGGACCAGTGTGATTGAAACCATTTATACTTTTTAACCTATTAAGCTTCTAATAAACCTCACCCACTTTAATGGGATTTCTTCTACATTCTAAAGCTCCCATTGTTAAAGAGCCACTGAACATGTCGATTGGCACATGTTTTTATGTTGCTCATTTGAAAAACAATATTTCAGTCTTAGCAGTGTGTTCCTCACTGATTCCGCGTTTGGTTAATGATTTTTTTCCCCCCATGAGACACTACTGACGCGGAAGCCTATTGATTGAATTTAAGATAATTACTTTTTGCCGAGGATGTTTTAGTTGCGCAGTTTTACATCTAACTAAGGTGTTTGGTGCAGTATTTGCCAAGTAAAAAAATGTGTGACATGTCTTAAGTAAACAAAGTCAGAACTGCTGGGCAGATCTGTCTCACTGTCTAATACATTGAATAGAGTGCAATCACCGCAGCTGCTCAGCCTATGTTAGTGGGAAAAATCATCAACTCAAAACCCACCTTTCATTTACCCGTTGCGACGCACGGAGGTTTCAAACTCTGTCATAGACGAGACTAACTTTATGACCAAAATGATCCTATTTACACTTTGTAGTCAATTTCACACTATAATAACTCTCTCTGACTCATATTGATACCATAAAGGCCATTTTCAACGGGATTTTTAAAGGCAGTGACTTTAAAAACTCCCCTTCTGAAGCTGACTTTCAACATTCTATTCACTATAAACAAATCAGCTACTTAGACCACTTTCCCAACAAGCTGGACAAAAACGTAGAGGGTATGAAATCTTAAAATATCTTCTACCAATCAAACTATATAGCTGTTTTAGTTATCAAATCAACTTACTTTTCCTCTCAATTTTTACAATCAACTGACATTTTGACCACTGTCCCAGCAAATATGACACAAACATAGATGGGATGACATACAGTGGGGAGAACAAGTATTTGATACACTGCTAACTTTGTAGGTTTTCCTACTTACAAAGCATGTAGAGGTCTGGAATTTTTTATCATAGGTACACTTCAACTGTGATAAACGGAATCTAAAACAAAAATCCAGAAAATCACATTGTATGATTTTTAAGTAATTAATTAGCATTTTATTGCATGACATAAGTATTTGATCACCTACCAACCAGTAAGAATTCTGTCTTTCACAGACCTGTTAGTTTTTCTTTAAGAAGCCCTCCTGTTCTCCACTCATTACCTGTATTAACTGCACCGGTTTGAACTTGTTACCTGTATAAAAGACACCTGTCCACACACTCAATCAAACAAACTCCAACCTCTCCACAATGGCTAAGACCAGAGAGATGTGTAAGGACATCAGGGATCAAATTGTAGACCTGCACAAGGCTGGGATAGGCTACAGGACAATTATTTTTTTTGTTTTATTATTATTTATTTTTTTAACCTTTATTTAACTAGGCAAGTCAGTTAAGAACAAATTCTTATTTTCAATGACGGCCTAGGAACAGTGGGTTAACTGCCTGTTCAGGGGCAGAACAACAGGTTTGTACCTTGTCAGCTCGGGGGTTTGAACTTGCAGCCTTCCGGTTACTAGTCCAACGATCTAACCACTAGGCTACCCTGCTGCCCCAGGCAAGCAGCTTGGTGAGAAGGCAACAACTGTTGGTTCAATTATTAGAAAATGGGAGAAGTTCAAGATGACGGTCAATCACCTTCGGTCTGGGGCTCCATGCAAGATCTCACCCCGTGGGGCATCAATGATCATGAGGAAGGTGAGGGATCAGCCCAGAACTACCTGGTCAATGACCTGAAGAGAGCTGGGACCACAGTCTCAAAGAAAACCATTAGTAACACACTACGCTGTCATGGATTAAAATACTGCAGCGCACGCAAGGTCCCCCTGCTCAAGCCAGCGCATGTCTAGGCCCGTCTGAAGTTTGCCAATGACCACCTGGATGATCCAGAGGAGGAATGGGAGAAGGTCATGTGGTCTGATGAGACAAAAATAGAGCATTTTGGTCTAAACTCGACTCGCCGTGTTTGGAGGAAGAAGAAGGATGAGTACAACCCCAAGAATACCATCCCAACCGTGAAGCATGGAGATGGAAACATCATTCTTTGGAGATGTTTTTCTGCAAAGGGGACAGGACGACTGCACCGTATTGAGTGTAGGATGGATGGGGCCATGTATCACGGAATCTTGGCCAACAACCTCCTTCCCTCAGTAAGAGAATTGAAGATGGGTCGTGGCTGGGTCTTCCAGCATGACAACCACCCCGAAACACACAGCCAGGGCAACTAAGGAGTGGCTCCGTAAGAAGCATCTCAAGGTCCTGGAGTGGCCTAGCCAGTCTCAGACCTGAACCCAATAGAAAATCTTTGGAGGGAGCTGAAAGTCCGTATTGCCCAGCGACAGCCCCGAAACCTGAAGGATCTGGAGAAGGTCTGTATGGAGGAGTGTGCCAAAATCCCTGCTGCAGTGTGTGCAAACCTGGTCAAGAACTACAGGAAACGTATGATCTCTGTAATTGTGAACAAAGGTTTCTGTGCCAAATATTAAGTTCTGCTTTTCTGATGTATCAAATACTTATGTTATGCAATAAAATGCTAATTAATTACTTAAAAATCATACAATGTGATTTTCTGAATTTTTGTTTTAGATTCCGTCTCTCACAGTTGAAGTGTACATAAAAATGACAGACCTCTACATGCTTTGTAAGTAGGAAAACCTGCAAAATCAGTGTAAATACTTGTTCTCCCCACTGTATTGACTTCCGGCGCCAACAGAGATGGCCGCCTCGCTTCGCGTTCTTCGGAAACTATGCAGTATTTAGTTTTTTTAATGTATTATTTCTTAAGTCTTATTACATACAGCCGGGAGGAACTATTGGATATTAGAGCAACGTCAACTTACCAACATTATGACCAGGAATATGACTTTCCCGAAGCGGATCCTCTGTTTGGTCCACCACCCAGGACAATGGATCGGATCACAGCAGGCGACCCAAAACAACTACACCGCAGAAGGGGCAGACGGTGAGGTCTTCTGGCCAGGCTCCGTAGACAGGCACATCAACCACCACTCCCAAATATACTACTTGCCAATGTCCAGTCTCTTGACAACAAGGTAGACGAAATCCGAGCAAGAGTTGCCTTCCAGAGAGACATCAGAGATTGTAACATTCTCTGGCTCACTATGTTATCAGAGTCGGTACAGCCACCTGGTTTCTTCACGCATCGCGCCAACAGAAACAAACATCTCTTTGGTAAGAAGAAGGGCGGGGGTGTATGCCTTATGATTAACGAGTTGTGGTGTGATCATAACAACGGCCATACTCAGGTCTGTCCAACGCTGGTCTGACCAATCTGATTCCATGCTTCAAATTGCTTCGATCACGTGGACTGGGATATGTTCCGGATAGCTTTGAACAACAACATTGATGTATACGTTGATTCGGTGAGCGAGTTTATTATCAAGCGCATCGGGGATGTTGTACCCACGGCGAATATTAAAACCTTCCCCAACCAGAAACCGTGGATTGATGGCAGCATTCGCGCAAAACTGAAAGTGTGAACCACTGCTTTTAATCAGGGCAAGGCGACCAGAAACATGACCAAATATCAACAGTGTAGCTTTTCCCTACGCAAGGCAATCAAACAAGCTAAGCATCAGCATAGAGACAAAGTAGAGTCGCAATTTAACGGCTCAGACACGAGAGGTATGTGGCAGGGACTACAGTCAATCACGGACTAGAAAATGAAAACCAGCCCCATCGCGGACCCCGATGTCTTGCTCCCTGAAAAACTAAACAAATTCTTTGCTCGCTTTGAGGACAATACAGTGCCACCGACATGGCCCGCTACCAAAATCTGCGGGCTCTCCTTCACCGCAAGCCAACGTGAGTAAAACATTTAAACGTGTTAACCCTCGCAAGGCTGCAGGCCCAGACGACATCCTTAGCTGTGTCCTCAGAGCATGTGCAGACCAGCTGGCTGGTGTGTTTATGGACATATTCAATCAATCCCTATACCAGTCTGCTGTTCCCACGTGCTTCAAGAAGGCCCCCATTGTTCCTGTTCCCAAGAAAGCTAAGATAACTGAGCTAAACGACTATCGCCCCGTAGCACTCACTTCCGTCATCATGAAGTGCTTTGAGAGACTAGTCAAGGATCATATCACCTCCACCCTACCTGACACCCTAGGCCCACTCCAATTTGCTTATCGCCCCAATAGGTCCACAGACGACGCAATCAAACTGCACACTGCCCTAACCCATCTGGACAAGAGGAATACCTATTTAAGAATGCTGTTCATCGACTACAGCTCAGCATTTAACACCATAGTATCCTCCAAGCTCATCATTAAGCTTGATGCCCTGGGTCTCGACCCCACCCTATGCAACTGGGTCCTGGACTTTCTGATGGGACGCCCCCAGGTGGTGAGAGTAGGAAACAACATCTCCACCCCGCTGATCCTCAACACCGGGGCCCCAAAAGGGTGCATTCTCAGCCCTCTCCTGTACTCCCTGTTCAACAATGACTGCGTGGCCATGCACGCCTCCAACTCAATCATCAAATTTGCAGACGACACTACAGTGGTAGGCTTGATTACCAACAACAATGAGACGGCCTACAGGGAGGAGGTGAGGGCACTTGGAGTGTGGTGTCATGAAAATAACCTCACACTCAACATCAACAAAACAAATGAGATGATTGTGGACTTCAGGAAACAGCAGAGGGAGCACCCCCCTATCCACATTGACGGGACAGTAGTGGAGAAGGTGGAAAGTTTTAAGTTCCTCGGCGTACAATTCACGGACAAACTGAAATGGTCTACCCACACAGACAGCATGGTGAAGAAGTCGCAACAGTGCCTCTTCAACACTTAAACTTTTACAGATGCACAATCGAGAGCATCCTATCGGGCTGTATCACCGCCTGGTACGGCAACTGCTCCGCCCACATGCGTAAGGCTCTCCAGAGGGTAGTGAGGTCTGCACAACGCATCACTGGGGGCAAACTACCTTCCCTCCAGGACACATACACCACCCGATGTCACAGGAAGGCCAAAAAGACTATCAAGGACAACAACCACCGAGCCACTGCCTGTTCACCCTGCTATCATCCAGAAGGCAAGGCCAGTACAGGTGCATCAAAGCTGGGACCGAGAGACTGAAAAACAGCTTCTATCTCAAGGCCATCAGACTGTTAAACAGCCATCACTAACATTGAGTGGCTGCTGCCAACATACTGACTCAAATCTCTAGCCACTTTAATAATAACAAATTGGATGTAATAAATGTATCACTAGTCACTTTATACAATGCCACTTTATATAATGTGTACATACCCTACATTACTCATCTCATGTGTATATACTGCACTCTATACCATCTACTGAATCTAGCCTATGCCGTTCGGCAAACGCTCATTCATATATATCTATATGTACATATTCTTAATCATTCCTTGTTGTGAAATTGTTAGATTACCTGTTAGATGTTACTGCATGGTCCGGAACCAGAAGCACAAGCATTTCGCTACACTAGCATTAACATTTGCTCACCATGTGTATGTGACCAATAACATTTGATTTGATTTTATTTGATATCCATCTACTTTTCTGCAATTCAAATCTGATATCAGAACAGAAATATATTCTAACAATCAAACAATATAGCTGTTTTAGTAAGAGCATCAAGTACTTTTCCTCTCAACCTCTTTGACCACTTTCCCAAGTTAGACAAAAACATAGAGCGTATGAAATCTTAGTCTACTTCTCTGCTTTTCAAATGTTGAATCAGAATAGAATATATTCTACCAGTCAAACAATATAGCTGTTTTAGTAACAACATTGCCAACTCTCTCCCAACTTTTCAGAAGAACTGCATTTTTGCCCGCTTTTCCAACAACTTGGACAAAAACGTTTAGCGTATGAAATCTTCTAGTTCTCTGTTTTTCAAATCTGAAATCAGAACAAATATATTTGACCAATCAAATCATAGCACTGCGGGAGCAAATAAGACTGATTATGCCACACAGCTCACCCAAACTCAGTAAACTAACCCATTATAAGAAACCCCACTGACACTAACCAAACTACAATAGCGACCCCACGTACTGAAGCACCTATGTGAACTGAGCCACAATAACAATTGACCACAATAGTAGAATTGTCAGTTCACCTTCAAAATAAAAGTTGCATTGAAACTGATGCAAACAGATACAAATACTGGATTCATGCCATATTTGGACTAAATAAGGCAAAACAAAGGTTGGAATGTTGTTGTAAATTTTACAAAATACAATCATTTGTTTATTTGACAAGTCACCTATCCAGTCAGCTAATTGTGTGTATTGAACATTCATATTGCACTGTACAGTCTAGCCTAGGGATTGTGCACTCATGAAATGGGGTATCAGCCTACTCAGTAATATATAATATAATAATATATGCCATTTACCAGACGCTTTTATCCAAAGCGACTTACAGTCATGTGTGCATACATTCTACGTATGGGTGGTCCCGGGAATCGAACCCACTACCCTGGCGTTACAAGCGCCATGCTCTACCAACTGTGCTACAGAAGGACCACCACTCAGTGACACCCACAGAAGACAATTCTGAACAGTTTACACAAATATCTCTTAGTCTTGGTTTTCCCGTCCTTCTCCTCTGGTAAGTAATTCAGTTAATTGTAAAAAAAAAAAAAATAATTTAAAGGTAGGCCACTGTATGTGTTTATATTCTAATAGTCGACGCGTACAGTGCCTTCGGAAATTATTCATACATCTGGACTTTTTCCACATTTTGTTACATTACAGCCTTATTTTAAAACAAAAAATACTCAGCAATCTACACACAATACCACATAATGACAAAGCAAAAACAGGTTTATAGAAATTTTAGCAAATTTGTGAAAGATAAAAAACAGAAATACCTTATTACATAAGTATTCAGACCCTTTGCTATGAGACTCGAAATTGAGCTCAGGTGCATCCTGTTTCCATTGATCATCCATGAGGTGTTTCTACAACTTGATTGGAGTCCATCTGTGGTAAATTCAATTGATTGGACATAATGGGGCCAAGAACCCGATGGTCACTCTGACAGAGTTCCAGAGTTCCTCTGTGGAGATGGGAGAACATTCCAAAAGGGCAACCATCTCTGCAGCACTACACCAATTAGGCCTTTATGGTAGAGTGGCCAGACGGAAGCCAATCCTCAGTAAAAAAGCACATGACAGCCTGCTTGGAGTTTGCCAAAAGGCATGGAAAGGCTCTCAGACAATGAGAAATAAGATCCTCTGGTCTGATGAAACCAAGATTGAACTCTTTGGCCTGAATGCCAAGCATCACGTCTGGAGGAAACCTGGCACCATCCCTACGGTGAAGCATGGTGGTGGCAGCATCATGCGGTGGGGCTGTTTTTCATTAGCTGGGACTGGTAGACAAGTAAGGATCGAAACAAAGATGAACGGAGCAAAGTACAGAGAGATCCTTGATGAAAACTTTCTCCAGAATGCTCAGGACCTCAGACTGTGGCAAAGGTCCTTCCAACAGGACAACGACCCTAACCACACAGCCAAGATAACACAGAAGTGGCTTCGGGACAAGTCTGTGAATGCCTTTCAGTGGCCCAGCCAGAACCTGGTCTTGAACCCGAGTGAACATATCGGGAGAGACCTGAAAATAGCTGTGCAGCAACGCTCCCCATCCAACCTGACAGAGCTTGAGAGCATCTGTAGAGAAGAATGGGAGAAACTCCCCAAATACATGTGTGCCAAGCTTGTAGTGTCATACCCAAGAAGACTCTATGCTGTAATCGCGGCCAAAGTGCGTCTACAAAGTACTGAGAAAAGGGTCTGAATACTTATGTAAATGTGATATTTCAGTTGTATATTTTCATAAATTCGCAAACATTTAGAAAAACTGTTTTTACTTTGTCATTATGGGGGGGGTATTGTGTGTGGATTGACGAGGGGAAAAAACAGTTAAATCCACTTTAGAATAAGGCTGTAACGTAACAAAATGTGGAAAAAGTCAAAGGAATGAATATGTGCTGAATGCACTGTATAGTGTAGAGAATTATTTTACCATCTAAAACGATGTGAAATATATTTTCCACAGCCACAAATGTTGTATTGTCAGCTGTTTGCAGCTGGTGTACAAAACTGAAAGCAAAAACTGAACTTGATAACCGGAACCATAGAAATCGTTCACACGGAACTGATCTATCACTTCTTAGACCTGCTTTCAATGAAGAATGACATATCAACAGTGGAAAGAAAAAGTATGTGAACTCTTTGGAATTACCTGGATTTATGCAGAAATTGGTCATAACATTTGATCTGATCTTCATCTAAGTAACAACAATAGACAAACAGTCTGCTTAAACTAATGACACCCAAAAAATGGTATGTTTTCATGTCTTTGTTGAACACACTGTGTAAACATTCACAGTGGAGGATGGGAAAAGTATGTGAACCCTTGGATTTAATAACTGGTTGTCCCTCCTTTGGCAGCAATAACCTCAACCAAATGTGTTCTGTAGTTGTGGATCAGACCTGCACAACGGTCAGGAGGAATTTTGGACCATTCCTCATTACAAAACTGTTTCAGTTAAGCAATATTCTTGGGATGTCTGGTGTGAACCACTCTCTTGATGTCATGCCGCAGCATCTCAATCGGGTTGAGGTCAGGACTCTGACTGGACCACTCCAGAAGGCTTATGTTCTTCTGTCGAAGCCATTCTGTTGTGATTTACTTCTGTGTTTTTGGTCGTTGTCCTGTTGCATCACCCAACTTATTTTGAGCTTCAATTGGCAGACAGATAGCCTTACATTCTCCTGCAAAATGTCTTGATAAACTTGGTAAATCATTTTTCCGTCCATGATGGCAAGCTCTCCATCCCCAGAGGCAGCAAGCAGCCCTAAGCCATGATGCTCCCTCCATCATACTTTACAGGATGAGGTTTTGATGTTGGTGTGCTGTGCCTTTTATTCTCCAGACAGAGTGCTGTGTGTTCCTTCCAAACAACTCCATTTTAGGTTAATCTGTCCACAGAATATTTTGCCAGTAGCTCCGTTGAACATCCAGGTGCTCTTTTGCGAACTTCAGAAGTACAGCAATGTTTTTTCGGGACAGCAGTGTCTTCTTCTGAGATGTCCTCCCATGAACACCATTATTGTTTAGTGTTTTACGTATCGTAGTCTTGTCAACAGAGATGTTTGCATGTTCCAGAGATTTCTGTAAGTCTTTAGCTGACACTCTAGGATTCTTCTTAGCCTTCTTAGCCATTGAGCATTCTGCGCTGTGCTCTTGCAGTCATCTTTGCAGGACGAACACTTCTAAGGAGAGTAGCAACAGTTGTACTGTCTCCATTCATAGACAATTTGTCTTACTGTGGACTGATGAACATCAAGGCTTTTAGAGATACTTTTGTAACCCTTTCCAGCTTTATGCAAGTCAACAATTCTTAATCTTAGGTATTCTGAGATCTCTTTTGTTCGAGGCATGGTTCACATCAGGCAATGCTTCTACTGAATAGCAAACAAAAATGTTGTGAATGTTTTTTATAGGGCAGGGCAACTCTAACAAACATCTCCAATCTCGTCTCATTGATTGGACTCCATTTTAGCTGTCTCCTGACTCCCATTAGCTTTTGGAGAAGTCATTAGCCGAGTGGTTCGCATACTTTTCCAACCTACACTGTGAATGTTTAAATGATATATTCAATATAGACAAGAAAAATACAATAATTTGTGTGTTATTAGTTTAAGCGCACTGTGTTTGTCTATTGTTGTGACTTAGATGAAGATCAGATCAAATTTTATGACCAATTTATGCAGAAATACCGGTAATTCCAAAGGGTTCACATACTTTGTCTTTCCACTGTATAAAACTCACATATCCATGTGAATTTGGTCAGGTCACCCAAAAGGTTGCATTTTGCAGCTTTAGGGTTACTGACTAGAAACTGCCTTCTGAAAAAGGCCATTATTAATGCAACCTATTTTTTATTGGTTCTGCATTCTAGGCCTATACTTGGGATATATTTTTTGTTTAAGCTAAGTTTGCTTGAGAAAGTAAATGATATGATTATGGTCTCTGTCATGCTCTGAACTGTAGGTGTGCCTACACATGCCTCCTGTCCTGTTGAGCTCAACCCTCCCAGAGTAGTGGTGAGATATGGAGACTCCGTCTCAGTCAACTGCACCACATCCACAGACCCCGAGGGGATGGGGTGGGAGGCCACGTACGGAGATACAGGTTTGCATGGAAATGTAAACCTTGTCACCTGGACTGTGAGAAGACTCATGGACTGGACAATAGAACCTAAATGCTACATCAAGTCACAAAATGGAAGTCAGTGTACTGAGATTCTCCCTGTCATTCTCTACAGTAAGTTGTTTTTCTTTTTCTTACATTTGGGAGTTTTGTCAGTAAAAGCAATTATATTTCACTATATGTAACTATTTTGTCTCTAGAGACTCCAGACAGCGTGTCTATCTCTCCTCTGAGCCACTCTGGTCCAATGATGGAGGGGAAGGAGTACCAGCTGCAGTGCGACATCCAGAACATCGCTCCTCTACAGAACCTGGTTGTGAGGTGGTACAAAGGCAATGAAATTATAGAGACTCAAACGTTTAATGACTCCACAAAGGAACTAGTGAATATGTCCTCCACTATCACCATCACCCACAAGAGATATGAGGGTGAAGTAGAGTACAGATGTGAGGCAGAGCTGGACCTGGGACCAGAGGGACCGAAACCTTCTGCCTTGTCAAAACCTCTTAATGTTACTGTTTACTGTAAGTCTTTTTGTTTCCTTTTGGGGGTTGGTGGAATAAAGGGACTTGTTAATGGGCTGAGGGATTATTCTATTCCACATACTATCTTCTACCAATCAGATTATACCACTGGGGGAGCACATAAAACTGATCATGCCACACAGCTCACCCCAACCCACTAAACTAACCCACTATAACAACTCCCACACTCACTAACCAAACTACAATAGTGACTCCACTTACTATAGCTAACCCATGGCCTACCTACCTAAAACATTCAGAATTACTACTGCAATGCACTGCTACTACTACTTCTGGGTTACTCACTACTACCTAGTCTTCCACTAAAGGTTACTATAGCTATTTATAAAACAGTCACTGCCTCTACTATACCAGCCTCAATTTATCAACACTAACAAACTTCTAAACTTCTTCCACTAGATGCAAAATAACAGCCTACAACTTTTCTAATTCCTTATGACTAAAAGTGTAGCAGTCTGACTGTAGTTATTTATGATGAAATATGCACGTTTGACTATGTTTCACTACTACGCATTTAACATTTAAATGCCTCAATTTAAAGGATGTACCACTTATTTCTAACTTGTTGTAGTTATTTGGAAGCCATGTTTTGTGCTTCCGACTGTCTTGTAATGTGTTGTTTAGCGTTCACCCGACTGTCTTGTAATGTGTTGTTTATGTTTCACCCAACTGCTTTCTTTGTGTAATGCTTGAAAAGTCATTAGTTTTCTGTCAACAGGGTCCCTTGCTCAGAGCCCTGCCACCACACAGCCCAATCGACCGGTGGAAGTGACTCCCTCTCCAGCCAGAACTGGTACAGTCCTCTTTCTCATTTCTAGATGATGTCACATGGGGCTACTTCATATTTCTCTGTATCTTTCCACCTGCCACAACTCACCGTTAATCTCAAGAACTTCACTCTTAATAGAACCTGCTTTTAAATCTTTTTCACCAGCAGGAGGAATGGAAATCAATGTCCGTAAACCATGGCAACTAGAGCACCAATGTTTGTAATTTCAATTTAACCTTTAAAACATGCAGGCCGGTCAGGACCAGTGTGATTGAAACCATTTATACTTTTTAACCTATTAAGCTTCTAATAAACCTCACCCACTTTAATGGGATTTCTTCTACATTCTAAAGCTCCCATTGTTAAAGAGCCACTGAACATGTCGATTGCCACGTGTTTTTCTCATTAGAAAAAACATATTTCAGTCTTAGCGGTGTGTTTCCTGACTGATTCTGCATTTGGTTAATGATTTTTGTCCCCCATGAGACACTATAGATGCAGAAGCTTGTTTCCCTTCTTCAAAATCCCCAGAATAATTCTAAGATAACTCAAGACATATGAAATATCTTTTAAGTCTTTGCAGAGGATGTTTTAGTTGCGCAGTTTTACATCTAACTAAGGTGTTTGGTGCAGTATTTCTCAAGTAAAAAATGTGCGACATGTCTTAAGTAAACAAAGTCAGAACTGCTGGGCAGATCTGTCTCACTGTCTAATACATTGAATAGAGTGCAATCACCGCAGCTGCTCAGCCTATGTTGGTGGGCAAAAGGAAATCAACTCAAAACACAACTTTCATTTACCCATCGTGACGCACAGATGTTGCAAACTCCGTTGTAGACGAGACGAACTTCATGACCAAAATTATCCTATTTACACCCTTTAACTGTTTCTGACTCATATTGATACCACACAGGCCATTTTCAATGGGATTTTTAAAGGCAGTGACTCTTTAAAAACTCACATTCTGAAGCTGTGACTTCTAACGTTCTATTCACTGTGAACAATGTGATTTTGACCCAAATCAGCTACTTTGACCACTTTCTCAACAAGCTAGACAAAAACTTAGAGGGTATGAAATCTTAGTCTACTTCTATCCTATTTAAAGCTGGTATCAGAACAGAAATATCTTCTACCAATCAAACGATACAGCTGTTTTAGGAATCAAATCAACTACTTTTCTCCTCAACTTTTACGAACAACTGAAATGTTGACCATTTTCCCAGCAAGTAGGACACAAATGTAGAGTGTGTGACATATTGGTCATCAAAACCTCTTAATTTGACTGTTTACTGAGTCTTTTTGTTTCCTTTTGGGGTTGGTGGACTAAATTGACCTTTTAATGGGCTGAGGGACTATTACTATACCTTTCCACATACTATCTACCAATCAGATTATAGCACTGGGGGAGCACATAAGACTGATTATGCCACACAGCTCACCCCAACCCACTATAACAACCCCCACACTCATTAACTAAACTACAATAGTGACCCCACTTACTATAGCTAACCCATGGCCTACCTACCTAAAACATTCAGAATTATTACTACAATGTACTGCTACTAGTACTTCTGGGCAACTTACTACACTAAAGGCTACTATAGCTATTTATAAAACAGTCACTGCCTCTACTATACCAGCCTCAATTTATCAACACTAACAAACTTCTAAACTTCTTCCACAAGATGCTAAATAATAGGCTACAACTTTTATAATTCCTTATGACTAAAAGTGTAGTAGTCTGAATGTAGTTACTTAAGGAAAACATTTAATACCACAATTTAAAGGATGTATCACTTATTTCTGACTTGTTGTAGTTATCTGGAACACCACTACTCTTACATAGTTTAAAATAGAAATGCCTGTCACGTCCGTTGTTTAAATGAGTGGACCAAAGCGCAGCGTGAGTAGAGTTCCACATATTTATTGAGGTGAAACTTCAAACAACAAATAAATAAATGAATGTGTAGTTCGTAGTGCACATAGCACAAGACAAAACAATACAAAACAAAATAACAAGTAGGATCCCCAATTAGAGGCAACGATCATCAGCTGCCTCCAATTGGGAACCATACTCACACCAACATAGAAAATAAAACCTAGAAAACTCCCTAGTCACACCCCGACCTAAAACACCTGAACCTAGATGGGGAGGGTGGGCAACTAGCGTCGGTGGCGACTCCGATGCGGGACGTAGCACCTGCTCAGACTGCGGATCCGGCCGTGAAGCCAGGCGGAGCTCCGTGCCCGGACTGGGAACCGGAGCAGAGGAAGGCTCCGGCCATGGAGTGGGACTTGACACCGTGCCTGGACTGGGCACCGGCACAGAGGAAGGCTCCAGCCATGGAGCAGGACTGGTCGCCGTGCCTGGACTGAGCACCAGCTCAGAGGAAGGCTCCGGCCGTGGAGGGAGACTGGACGCCGTGCCTGGAATGAGCACCGGCACAGAGGAAGGCTCCAGCCATGGAGCAGGACTGGTCGCCGTGCCTGGACTGAGCACCAGCTCAGAGGAAGGCTCCGGCCGTGGAGGGAGACTGGACGCCGTGCCTGGAATGAGCACCGGCACAGAGGAAGGCTCCAGCCATGGAGCAGGACTGGTCGCCGTGCCTGGACTGAGCACCAGCTCAGAGGAAGGCTCCGGCCGTGGAGGGAGACTGGACGCCGTGCCTGGAATGAGCACCGGCACAGAGGAAGGCTCCGGCCACACCAACATAGAAAATAAAACCTAGAAAACCCCCTAGTCACGAAAACCCCTAAAACACCATAGAGAACCCCGGTCAGGGCGTGACAATGCCATTCCATCTGGATTAAGTTTCTTTCATAAAACCTTTTGATACAGCGTTTACTTTTTGACTTTTTGTCCTCCTAAAACAACTTTATCCACTGTAATAAGATTTTTTCAACATTCTAAAGCTCCCATTGTTGAAAATTCCCAGGACTTCCAACATGTAAACAATGTAGCTTTTGACACAAGTCAGCTACTTTCCCAACAACTTAGACAAAACCGTAGAGGCTATGAAATATTGGTCTATTTCTCTGCTGTATTAATCTGAAATCAGAACTTCTACCAATCAAAATTGCTCCAGAAAAAAGGCAATGCAGCACTCGCTATGCCAACACATAAACAGCTAACTCTCGCCATTCCACCCATTTGCTAAAGTTAACTGATGCAAGCTAACTAGTCAGCCCAGACAGAAGCGCAAAACAAACAATAATATATTTAAAAAGTGGTCATTGCTTTAGTGTCAATTTCAATCAGGCACTGACGTTATCTACCTACAAAACACAGATATCCAATTGACCAGTGAGAATTCTCTAGCTGTGAGCTTTTTTATGCTGTGATGACACAATCACAGCCAATCACAAGTGTAAAAATGTGCTCACAATAATCATTGAATGTGAGCTATGTCACGTTGTGGGCATTTTTACATGACACCCCACACTCCAGTAATAGGATTGATATAGCAGTCGATCAAAGTAATCAGACCTGATATTTTAATATATTTAACTTTGACTGTATTTCACTGCTTCACTTAATGAAAACCTTCCAAACTTCTTCCAATACCACACAAATCATTTTAAAGAGCTGAAGCAAGTCACACAATTTAATTTCATATAAAATTACATTTCTAGTTCAAATTGTGTGGCCTTGCCACAGACCAAGTCATCCTCTCTGCTTTTCTCCTCAGCTCACACAAACAAGTCAACAACACCCACGGCTAAGTCCTTAACCACCACAGGTAAATAACAAACCTCTTATTCCCTCCTTGACATTTAAGAATGACCTGTTCCCTGAAAAACAAACACTCCTATTGGTAGTCCCTGAAACACACTGCAACACATCTATAGTGAATGGATGCTTTGCTATGAAGAATCTCCCATAACCACTTCTGTCTTTCACGTCAAAGGTGCATGCAGTTTAAAATGGAATTAGCTCTGTAATTAGCAAATGTTACATTCCCCTTTCTCGTTAAGATAGACAGACAGTGGATTTTACAGCACCTGACAGGGACACCACTGATACGCTTTAAAAAGTGTAATTAGACTGACCCGATTTCCTATGAGAGTCGTGCCATTTAAATATGCAGAAATTCTATAAAAAAGGGAGTGGAACATAAAAGGAATGCACCTGGAATTTAATGAGATGTAATTATGTACAGGTCCATATGACAGAGATAAGGACTCAAAATGCTGACAGAGGAAATGTTATTTTTTTTAATCTCTCGCTCTCTCTCTCTGTCCATAGTGACACCATCTCCACCCACCTCTGAAAATACCGCCGTCTTTTCTCCTGTTGCCTGGGGTAACAAAGGCATTTCCTAGCCTACCTTTGCCTTATATCTGGTGGGGTTTTCTGAGTTTTGTTATTGTTATCTCACAGCAAATTTGACAGTATCACAATTCCCCATCTCCCAAACAAAACCCTTGGAGGAGTTGTGAAACAGAAACAGAGCACCTCAGCTCGCTGTCTCTCACTTGTCCTCAGATTAATGCTTGATTGTGGCTGATGTAAGAGATAAGAAGTCTCCGAGTGTGTCCCTCTGCGCTGTGCAGGCTTACGTAAGGGTTGAGATGTGGCTTCAACAACACATCAACTGGACCAGATCGCTCTGTTGTCATCTCATTGTGTTGTTGTTCCCACCTCTTTCTTTGTTGCAGGAATATAGGCTACACCTATTATGCTCTAAAAACACACAATGCAAGTACTGTCTTTAAAAAAAACTAAGTGATATTGTATTTCTCTTTGATCACAGATGCAAAGTGGGATGAACCATTCAAT
Organism: Oncorhynchus keta; assembly: GCF_023373465.1. Taxonomy (NCBI): domain Eukaryota; kingdom Metazoa; phylum Chordata; class Actinopteri; order Salmoniformes; family Salmonidae; genus Oncorhynchus; species Oncorhynchus keta. The sequence continues at coordinate 72,003,618 of NC_068454.1, read as the reverse complement.
TATGGTAAGAGAATCTGATTTTTTCCAAAGTTAACAAATACAATGATTAACCAAGCAGCTAAAATCCACTTATCAATACCACAATGCTTTCAAACATGGGTTACAATCACATGGTAATAGACTCATCTATGTGTCACTGTGTCTGTGCTCAGACTACTACTTCCTCCGTGTTGTTGGTCTGTCTATGGCTGCAATGCTCTTCATCCTGGGTATTATGGTCATTAGCTGTGAGTAGAAAACATTTACCCTCCGTGTCTCTTTTCTTTGTCGTATTCACACTGTTATCATAAAAACAGCTCTTTCTATCCCTCTTATTGTCTTCCTGTCTCTCTCATTCTCTGTCACACAGGTGGTAAAGTATGCCCGATGCCTAGGTGTCATGTGGGCACAGGGAAGTGAGTAGTCCTCTTTAGCCACATATCAATGTGTATACACCCAACCACACACACACACACACACACACGTCACCTTCAGCTTCACATAACCTCATTATGGAACACAGGCCCAATCATGCAACAGTATTTGTAATGGAGGTGTTCCAGTGAAGTGACTGACTATAAAGGGACAACGTAAAAAGCCAAGTGGACCAGCTGGGTTGCAATGTTTAGGGATATCATTCTGTGTTGGTATTGAATGCTACTGTATTCTATCTATACCATGAGTGAGTATCTGTGTGCCTAGATGAGTTTATGTAGATACAGTACTGTGAACATGGATAAATCACTGTATAGAGGAAGTATCTAAAGTCAGTCTTGAGATCAGTCATAATCACTGAATGGATTGCTGACTTAGATCCTATTGTTGACAAATGGCTTAAAGCATTGTTTGGCTGTAATCGATTGGTTTGTCAGCCATGTACAGTTCTGTAAAAACATATTGTTTTGCATTGTTTGATGAATTGATGTTAGAATAATCAATGTTTTTGAATCTGACCTTAGATGAATTGACCCTGGATACTGTAAATGGACATTTCATTAATTGTTTTCATGTGTGTTTTTTTCCCAGGTCGTACCAAGTGTCCAGAGAGTAGTGAGGGGACAAACGTGTTACTGAGTGGCCTCAAGACACCAGAAGAGTTCATCAGAGGGACATGGAGAAACAACACTGATACAACATACATTATCGACCATGTGCGTGTGTATGTTTGAGTTTGAGTTTATTTTATTTTTACAGGGACAGTGCACATTATGTGTGTGTGAAAACGTAGTTGGACAAAACTCTGCGTCTGTCATTTCAGAGATGAGAACGTGATATGTGTTTCATGTGCCTTTCCCACAGACTGCAAGTGAGACTCACTCAACATTATGAAATTACCCCTCCCTCACTCTTCTAAAGACTTACCTGTAGTTTTAAATGCAAGTTTTATTATACTTTGGCACTCATGTTTCTGTGTATATTTTGAAATGCGCACAAAATGTTACAGAATACATACTGTAGATGTTACGTAGCTCAGAGTCGCCCCCAAGAGCACTGGAAGAGGTACTGATCCTTTTTTTTCTCTCATATCCCAGAGACAGCAATTTCATGCCTAGCTTTTCACAGATCATTGTGTAGATTTTATCTGTAGATTTGTCACCAACTTGAATGATATTTTCTCTAATAAATCACATACATGTCCTGTTCATGGTCTCATTTCCACAGATATTATGGAGGTCCATCATGCCTCTGACAGCCTCATCTAACCGAACTGTCCCTCTGGTTCCGGGTAGGGAATTGCCGATACTACATGCCACAAGGACAATACTGACATAGGTGTCTGAGAAGCTTCCCTATTCTACCTTTAAAGGGAAAATTGACTGAAAAACAATATATATTTTTTTTTTCATTATTGCACTGTTAATACAGTTCCAAAATGTTTTGCATGTCAGCAGTCAAGATATTGGACTTTCATGATTGTCCTTATAACAGAACAGAGAGGTGGAGAGAAAAAGAAAAAAAACTCCAAAATAAACTATGGAAAAATGAGTCACGCTGACAAGTGAAGAATAGGGACATTATTTTCCTGCTCCTCTTTGTTTAAATGTTACTTCCATTACTGAATTCAACTTTGAAATGAAAATGAATTGCTAGTCTGGGTGAATAATGACAAGATGAGCCATGTTTGATATTAGGTTTGTTTCCACCTCTATCGAACAGCCTGCTCAACTCTAGCCAAGATGTTTCTATGAAAACGTTTTTAAAATCACTACCTCAGAAATGGCCGAGCCTCGTACAAGCCAGTGAATAAAATGGCCCTGAAAAACATTCCGCTATCTGATAATCTTCAAAATACCCCCTAAAACTATCAGGATGTAAAAATAAAACCTGTTCACTTCCCTTTCCTGTATTGTATAACTCACAAAGAAAACAGATGGTCAGTAGTTCCAGCATGTTCTTTACGCAGAAAACAGACTGACAAAATGTTTTAGTAGAAAGTTATTTTAAGCTTCTTAGTGGCTTTTCATTGTACAATTTACAATTTAAATGAGCAAAACTCTGGATTATGCCACATAGTGTACCAGCTCTGTGTCCATATGGCATATTGTGAAGCATTCACGCTGAGACAAAGCATAGCAGAACATATTTAATGTAAAAAAAAAATGTCATAATCCATAATATAGAAGAGCCATATACAGAACATAATGCTAGTCCAAATTGAATGATTGGAGAATGTGTGGGCTGTGGAAACCTACAGTACAAGTAGAACAGCAAGATGACACTTTTAGTGCAGGTCTAGTTATTCTAAAACACACTCAGATTCATAGACATAGGAATGGATGAGATATAGAGCATTGTCCAAACACTTCGCTGCTGTACACTACAAACAGTTAATGATCCTGAGCAAACAGAATGTACAGGGTTTATCAGCATTGATTATGAGTACTGATGAAGACGTGTGCTTAAAAATTAAGACTAAATTATCATTTGAATATTGACTTTTACAATAGGACATCTCATAAAAAAACAATATAATAATACACAAAGCTAAAATATTTTTGTTGTTGTACGCATTTGCATTACGTATTGCTGTGCAGAGGACGCATCATCCAAGCTCATCAAACAGAATCTGCTGGTTGATACATTTTCCTATTTTCATCAAAAGACAGAATGCACAATCCTGAAACATTCGTGTAAAATTGACAAATATAAACCCTAACCAGATTCAGTTTTTATGGAGAGGGGGTGGTGTAAGGACTTTTGTGTAATAGGTAAGGGCTCGTGGAGAGCCATGTCTGACAGTGTCAGGGATTGGCTGAACTCAGTAATGCTTTCTCTTGACAATTATTTTTAAAGATTAGATGAAAAATGGGCCTTGAGAAACTTTTGCACAGCTGAAAAAGCTCATGGAGCTCTTGAAAATACATTTTTCTTTTCCAATATTTGAACATTTCATACCCTTTTCAACGTAAGCCCTGGAGGAAATAAATAGAGGACAATCATTTTTGATGCATTCACAATAGCAATGCAACAGACGAAGTGGCTTTGAAGGAGCATAATGCCATGGAGATGTGCGAGTGTAGCTGAATGAACAGGGCATTACACAGGTCAAACCAATTCTTTTAGAATTTTTGGACTTTGTTTAGTTCATGACTATTTCAACATGCTTGCTTGAATGGTTCTTAGATGTACTTTTTTCACAAACAAGAAAAACTGTTCTATGCAAACCTCATCTATAATGAGACTAGTCGCTGACTCGTAACCACAACGTCTACTTTGTAAGTCAAGGGAATTTCTAAGGGTATTTCTGAGTACGGGAAAAAGGCTTTCTTGAATGTGACTCTGGTCAGTAAACAAACAGAAAGTGAAAGTTCTTTTGTTCTTTTACCGTATGTTAAATTATACTCCTTTTGAAATGCTGTCGGAGCTAGACTACATCTCAGGCTTACTGGGCTAGTTGTGATGCTTCAATCAAACTCCACATACACAAACACCTGCAGAGTGCAGACACAAGCATACCACACTTTATGCGTTTAGAATCTGTTTACTAATTGAATTTCGTCAACTTAAACAGATTGGGACAATTCTGATTGAGTGAACCAGAGAACACAAAATGAGATGGAGGCACTAATAACACACAGGTGTTTCTGTACAGCCTGGAACCCAGCCAAGCCCATCCTCAGGTGTTTCTGTACAGCCTGGAACCCAGCCAAGCCCATCCTCAGCTGATGACATCACAGCGGTAAGGTTGAGTGGAGAAAGACAGTGGGCACGCTATTTTGACAGACCCAGTGATTTCAAAACTACTTGATTTTGGGTGTAATTCGCACACACTCACAACAACCCTTGTTCCCTCATGATAACGCAACAAATGAATAGCCCTGTCATGCCAAAGCACATCATGTCCACCTCCCCCTCTCCTCTGACCCCTGCCAAAAACATCCTTTCTCTGTAATGCAGAGTAAGAAATAAGCCAGCCAGCACCTCGGCCCTAAAGCTTTTGATCACGGGGCACGATTGATTTCCATTTAAATGAAAAGAGAGCCAGGGAGTGATGGTGGAGTGGCCTTAAACTCAGTATGAATGAAACATGGGCATTGTGGGTATTTCCCCACTCACCCCCCAACCTCCCTACCCCTGCACTTTATTTTATCCTCTCAATTTCTCCCCACCATACCCCCGTCCCAGCACTATAAACCATTCAAATCAAACATACCTCAGCCATCCAAGAGCTGTTTACAATCAGTGATGTGGTTGACGTTTTGAAAGGAAGCATTTCAAAAAGAAAAAGGGGGGTGTTGAAAAGAAAACATCATCATTCACAAAGGTTGATTAATTCCATCTCAGACCTCTGGCTTTTTTCACCCATTTCTTTTTCTTTTTTCCCTTCATAGGTTGAGAAGACGGGAGAACAAGCTTTATCTTTCAACTGTACTGGCTGTTGTCACTGATAGGCCGAGGACAGGATATGTCACAGAGCTGAACGTGGAAATTTAGTGAGGACTGGGCTGGTTTAGGGTGGATTAAACGTGCTTTTCTCATTCAAAAAAGCCTGTTCTAAATGCACCAAATCAACTCTGAATACAGTTTAGTTTAGCGAAGGAGCGGAGAAACAATTGCAATTGCAAATTACTTCTAGCGGGACATTTGTTTTTCTTGTAAAATATGCCATTGGACAAAAGCAGCAACTGCAGAATGCCCTTTTAAATGTACACACATACTTTGGGATATGTGTGACAGAAACAAACAAGAGACCAAATAAAGGAAACTAAGTTTCCTTTGGAGGGGACCCATGACACAGTAACAGATGGTCCCAGAGAGGAGAGCAGTAGGGGGTGGTTCAGTAAGAGCAGGCTGGGGTGGAAAGTGTACCCTTCCTGGTTCAAAGGGCAGTATTTTGTAGAGCTCAGTTCATTGGTCCTCCCCTGCAGGTGTCCAATGGAACTGGAGCTCATCCTGTGGTTAGACCGTTCCTTTCATTCCCTGTTCTGTGGGAACTGAGTAGATCCTAAAGAAAGGACAGGAGAGAAGAGAAGAGAAGAGGGGGAAATGTATTATACCAACCCAAAAAACCCTGTGGGACTTTACACATCTGAAAAATTATAAATTCACTACTATAAAATATTAAAAACATTATACGTCAGTGATATTTATTTCCTTGTTAGAAGTTTATGGGGATATATAATTTTACAGAAACATTGGATGTCCAGACTACAGTATATAAACATTACACGTTTTCGAGAATTGCGGATTACAATTTTTGAGATCCTTCCCTAAAACAGCCTGTTCGAGTTTGCACATGAAAAGCAGGTAGCTACAATCCCTGTTTGTCGGAATCCAGGAAATGCAAGTCGGGTTATAGCGCGCTGCAGGGGTTTGGCGTGCTACATGGCGACTGCATTACCTCCACACATCCTCTCCCCAGGTGGGACTTATGGCCCTGGCAAGCCTCCCTGTTGATCCAACAAGCCGGGGGTTGCTGTGAGAATAAGCCTCTTTTCAGCACACCTATCACTCAACACACAACACAGCCAGAGCTGACTGCAGCCATAGGAGCCCAGCATTAATCCTGCAGAGGAATTTAACCCCTTTCTCTTTCTAAGCCTACATCATCAGATCTATAGCGCCGAGGTGGCTACGTGCTAGGTAAACTCTCTAACCTCTATCGTTGGCTAGGTCACATAGCAGCTAGCATGGGACAAATGAAACTGATTACTTTGCAGAACACCAGCCCACAGCCCACAACCCACAGCACTCAGCACAGTTACACAGCCCCAAAGACAGACCCAGAGAAAGAAAGAAAAAAAAGAGAAAGAGACTGGTAGAGCTCTCAGCTAGAACCCCCCTTTCTCCCTCAGAGGCCCCAGGAGAATGACTAACAGAATGACTATCTCTCACTGTCTGTTCAACTGGTTCAGGCTGTTCTCTGTGCTCTGATTGTTGTTGTCAGATAATGTTGTCATACCATAGAGACAGAGCTGGGGTTTACTGCTCACTGTGCAATGTGCTTTATACTCTAGATTTCTATGGACATGTTATTCCTGCTCTGAGAGCAGGCTGGGTTTTGCTCTGTAGGGGTCATGAAGGGCCGACCGCTCTCTCTGCATCATTGTTGACAGTTGACAGGGTGGGGCGAGGTAGAGCAGTGGAGTGGGCTGGATGGCTTCAGGCTGTGCAGGTAATTGCAGCACAAGTCCAGACGGGCTCGATGGCTCAGCGGCTGGGTGGATCTGCCCTTCCTGATTGAGTTTCGCAACCTCAGCAAGAGTTTGTCTGGTTTTACATGATGCTGGCATGATGCCGTAGCAGAGCGTGTTACCAAGCCAGCGGTGCGGTGGATGGACTGACTGTTACTCACTCGACTGGTTCAGTCGCTCCCTTCCAGCCGGGCAGGCAGTCAGGTAGCGGGGGACTAAGTGGAACATCTCTCTGAGAGACACTGTTTTCTATTATGTCTATTATCGCAAGGCCTGTTCCTCTTAGGGAAAGTAAACACTCCGAGGGGAATAACACGAAGAGACAAATGTACAGTTCAACGTGCTTTAAAAACTATAATTTAGCTACATTTCCATAACTGCTCAATGGAATCCCCCATGGACAAAAATTGCAGCCCTGATGGTTTTATCAGGACGATGGTGTCAGTGGAGGAATTGAGGGTGCGAGGTTACACTGAGATCTAATATGCACAGCTTATTGTCAAACAGAGTGAATGGAGAAGTGTGGCCTTACCCTTGTGGTCGGTTGTGCATGCGGCGCCGGACCAGCACTATGGCTGAAACCAAACAGAAAAGGGAAAAGGTCACCGTTTTCTCCTTGCCGCTGGAGAATAGTTCACATTTGCTTAGTATTAGAGCTTACATGACACCCTGGAACTGGTGTAAATCATGTCAAGTACCTGATTCAAGGGCCTAACAGCCAAAGGCCTGTAAACTCACTGACTTCAACAAACCACTTTTCTAAAGGTTGCTACATCTGATCCCTGATCAAACCATCAGTAATAATGTGCTAGACACAGGCCCTATAATGTGTTGTGTTGTGAGGTGTGAAAAGAGGTCTGCCAGTCAGGTAGCGTGATATTGTCTGTCTTATCTTGACTTTTAATCCTTACCTACTATCACTGCGATTGATAGTGCCACCACACTCACGGCTACGATGATGACAATGGTAGTAAATCCATCTGAGAGCAGATAACACATGACAAAAGTAGTTGATGGTTGCAACACACTGAGTCAAAATGAACGCACAAACTTAATTAACAAAATTATTTTTGCATGACATGGATAACCAAGTAGTATGAATTTGCCTAAATATTTACTTATAAATGGATTTATAGCACATTTCAATTACAGTTCATCAAGTAAGAAGGTATCTATGGGCCTACTGATATGCAGAAATAAGGTTACTTAAATTCTACATAATGTAAAAGTAGAACAATTTGGAAACAAAGTTTTTCCTACCTTCCGCTACTTTTTCTCCTGTTGCCTTGTTTATGTCCACAGTGTCATCAGTTTCAGGTTCAAGCGTGGAATATTGTCCGAGATTTGGGCTCACTAGGACAGGCAACAACACACCAAATTATTCTCCCAACTCCATATCCATTCAGAAGGATTTCACCGGTACAGACACATACAAACAAACATTCATTCATCTGCTCACTGACTTCATGGACTAATTCTATCACTGTCTGATCAACGTGGCAGAGGAGGAACAGAACTGGCAGATTTAACAGATCATCATTCTGATTGGATCGATTTCACTCCCAGCCAATCATTACTCATTCAACATTCAACACTCTGATGAGGGGGAGGGGGAGGAAGGAGGGCTTCAGTAGTGCAGCTCCACTCCTGGCCTGGCTGAGAGAAGGTGTTTCTCCAGAAGATGTGGCCTACCTGCCTGCCTGCCTGCCTGTGGGACAGACACCACTATAATTATATCAAAGCAACATCATGGGGAAGATGAAGAGTGGCAGCGAGCGACGCCGAGAGAAAATGAGAACGCCAATGTGGATTAGTGCCCTGACAGGGTGGAGGGGGGAGATCTCTACTTGTCTGTCTAGTCTAACTTCTGCTTGATGGATACACGAGGGGAGGGGTTCTCCCAACAGATAATTGATTCCATTCTGGGGTAATGATGAGGGGAACGGTGGTGTAACAGTGGTGTGCTCTCACTCTGCTGACTGGGCTGCTTGCCCTTCACATTTCTAACAGGGGGCGAGTTAAAGGGTTAAACTCACCGTTTTGCTTGAATAGATCTTCATCGTCTCCATCTGTGGGACATTCAGAACAGAGGAAGTGGGAAAAGCCCAGTCAGCATCAATATAAAGTAGCTTGTATTACATTTAAAGATTAGCAGAAGTTATATCGCTGTGCTTCATTTGAGGGTTCACTCATGGAACATTATCGGATCATCACGGTACTCCTAAACATAATCATCACTTTTGTAACATTATAAAAAACGCTTTTCATATACTCCTGATTTCATGCTACTTGTGATTTTGTCCTCTTTGTTTTCCAGATGAAGATGTATTCCATACCTGCTACGTCTGCTGAGCCTTCACTCTCCTCTGAGGAAGCTGTATGGGAATAGAGATGGGGAGGATGGGACCAGATTAAGGTCATTCGTTACATCTCTGCACGGTACTGGAGCATAGCTACTCTCCTATGAACTACTGCTGTGGGTAAATACAGAATGATTGAGGTGCCATCCATTCAATGGTATACTCACTCATGAACTCTATACGTCTGTGGCTAGGGCATTTAGCTCATGGTAAAGGCATCCATCTTAATATGACCAGTTTCAGAGTTTTGTGGGAATAACTAACTATACCTTCAGATAGATGGTAAAACACTACTGTAGCATACACAGGTTCATATCTTCTTTATGTTGAACTGGGGTTGATGTAATATGTATGTATTCTTTCTTCAAAATATACTTAAGTATCAGCCTAGGTTCTTCTGAGGAGTTTTACCCTTAATATTCTGCTATCTCTGGAAGCTATAGGACATTGTATATTTCTCGTGTGGAACACATACAGGGCATAAAAACAAATTAAAGCTGATCTGTGTGATTAGATCTTTATCGGTGTCTCAGTGTCTTCTGCCAGAGTGTTGTGGGAAGGTGAGAGCATGCGATACGTACCAGCAGCTCCTCGCAGAGTCACAATCAGACACAGAAACAGCAATCGCAACATCTTCCAATGCTGCAGGGGAGAGAAGAGAGGAAACCAAGTTATAAATACCAGTCATTACTATTCTGCTATTGATGTGTGTAAAAAATTAAGATCTTCCCATTTGAAAAAGCGAAAGTGAGATGGCGTGAAAGAGTCATCTATAGTCTGTTGTTGAGGCTGTCTGTAGTTGACTCAAACATTGAGGTTTAACTCAGAACCACATGTAGTCAATGAAAAATGACAGGTATTGGGAACACTATCTTCTGCAATAACGACACGGACTACCATGATGATACAACTTCATCCAGGTGGCACAAGCACTTCCCTGATGTTAGAGGACGATGGATATCTTGTCTCAGGGATGGATATAAACTGTGTTTCCCAGTGCTCAGCAGAAACCCTGTCCCTCTCTGAACACTCAGTCACAGCCAGCTGGCATCAATACTTTCCCCTCCCACCTGGGTAACGGTGTGGGACTGTGTGGGACCTTGCGTGACTCGGTGTACTTTTACATTTTGTATTGTGTATTGTGTGTACTGTGTGTGTAACGGTTCGAATGGTGTGTAAGGCAACAGTGCTTTGTTCTAACCAGCCATTATAAATCATTAGGATTGGTAAAGGTAATTAATCTATGTCGTGTCAGCCATTAAACTCTGTCACCCTCTGTTTAGACACTGAAAAGTTATTTGTAACTAAACAAATATTTAAGTCTCTGTCAGGTCCACTTTGGAAGATGGCCCAACAGTCACATTCGTTTTGTCTGGCTGCGAGTGGGAGTTTTTTTCCTGCTGCCTTCTTGAGAGACCTCACACTACTTCCTGGTGGCAGTGGGCCCAGAACAGAGTCTGTTCTCTCCCTCTTTTCGCTGATCTCTCCAACACACAGATGTGGAACACAGCTGTTCCTAGCTAAACAAAGCCTCGGCAACCAGCTGGCCAGCCGCAGTACAATTGGCTGTATTTTTAAAACGGGCCCAGGCTTGGGAATGACCTCTTCCCTTGTCGATGTCCGACTGGGCGGATGACGCCTTGGTGCTCAAACATAACACGGCTCCCTGGCACGGGCCCAGAAGCCTCTGCTCTACCAGGGAACCAGGGGTAGAGTGGAGGGAGAATTCCCCGTTAGGGAACTGGAGCAAATGCTGCTGCTACTGCCCTCCCCCTCATTGTCAGCGATGCCCATTGTGTACAGGGACCCTGCTTCCTCTAGATAATGACTACACCACTATGTGAGGGCTCTGGGAAGTGAACGGAGGTAGACTGCATTGTTGGGCCATTGGACAGGCTGCCTGGGGAGTTTCCACTAACCTCATACCCCCTATCCTCACTGCCCTCTACCCCCAATAATATGTTACGGAAGTCCAGTTGCACTTCCAGTTGGGACAGTGTTGCCGTACATTTGTTTACCATGGCAGTGCGAAGACATCAAGAGTCAAAGCAACAGGTACAAATGAGATTGTGTCTCATAGACTCCTGAACCATAATGGTGAGGGGAAGTCAGTAAAAAGAAATAGGGAGAATGGGACTATAGTGGTGGCGGGGGAGGGAGTGGAGAGTAACTGACTCTGCTCCATCTCAGGTCACTGGTTCAGCAGGGGATTTGATGCTTGAGAAAGGCCTGAGGATCGGGAGTCTATGGGCTATAATCTCATTTGAACGTGTTGCCTTGGCTCCAGATGTCTTCACACTGCCATGGTAAACAAATCACCATCCTAGAGGGCTGCAGAGGGAGACGGGGAGAGATGCGTGGACTGGGCTTCTAAAATACCAGGCTTGAATAAGCAGGTCATGGAGGGAGACATATGTTAGTTTAAGGTGTTAATCAGATGACAGGAGAGAGACTGATTTCAGAGGGAGACCAGTGTGCTGCAGTGTAATGTGCTCTGCTCAGGCCTCACAGAGAGCTGCAGTAAATCTCTCAACAACCTAAGCAGCAGCCCCAAATAAAATCCCCCTCTGTATCCAATCTAGTTTAGTCAGAGATGCTTTGGGTGAAATAAGAAGCTGATCCAATTTGGAAACATTTATCAACACAGTCCATTGCCTCAGAATCAAAACGCCTCCTGCGAGATGATTTCATTTCTCTAAATTGGGTAATATATTCTTGTATATTTGAATGGCGACTGAATTTGCATTGATATCCATGCAGGATTTTACTAGGCCCCAATTTGCATCTTATCATAAGCAGTGGCCTCCCAATAAAGGAGAAAGAAGAGGCCTGCCCATAAGCCACAGAGCTACAAAGATCATAGACTATCATAAATCTATGCATCCTAAATCAAGAACGCAACACTAAGCGGAAGCTGCTTCTGCAACCTACACTTAGTGTACAGAACATTAGGAACACCTTCCTGATATTGACTTGGACTCAGAACAGTCTCAATTCGGCAGGGCATGGATTCTACAAGGTGTCAAAAGCATTCCACAGGGATGTTGGCCCATGTGGACTCCAATGCTTCCCTTTGGGTGGTGGCCCATTCTTGATACACACAGGAAACTGTTGAGCATGAAAAACCCAGCAGCACTGCAGTTCCTGACACTCAAACCGGTGCGCCTGGCACCTACCACCATACCCATTCAAAAGCACTTCAAATCTTTTGTCTTTTGCCCATTCACCCTCTGAATGGCACACATACACAATCTGTCTCAATTGTCTCAAAGCATAAAGATCCTTATGTAACCTATCTCCTCCCCTTCATTTATATGGATTGATATCGATTTAACAAGGTACATCAATAAGGGATCATAGCTTTCCTCTGGATTCATCTGGTCAGTCTGTCATGTAAACTGTCTTTGTTTTTCTGCCATTTGTTTCCCTCATGTTTTTTTCCCGGCACACACGCACGTTGAGCAGAGCAGCATACCTCACTGGCTAAGCTCGTCCCAGAGAACATCTTGATCTTATTTACAGGGTTTAATTCTGAATGATAAACCCCCCCCCCGTCATGACTGACGTGAGTGAAATAAACACTGATGTGGCAAGATAGTGGAGAAATGAGGGGAGAGCGATAGAGAGCGAGAGAGAGAGAGAGAGAGAGAGAGAGAGAGAGAGAGAGAGAGAGAGAGAGAGAGAGAGAGAGAGAGAGAGAGAGAGAGAGAGAGAGAAAGCTAGATGAAGCTTTTATCATACAACACAGTAAGAACAGACATAAATATAAAAAGAGAGCAAAAGAATAACAGACAGAACGAACCAAGTGAGCAAGAGATGGGGAAAGGGAGAGGGAGAGAAAGAGTACCTGAGAGAAAACGCTACCTGATGATTTGTTATTCATTGCCATTCAATTTCAAAATGTGGTGGCTCTGCTTTCTATTGTTCAGTGAGAAAATATTCATATTGAAATGTTTACTCAACTGCCCCCTCCACAGAAGCTGTTTATCTCGGTGAGTTAAATGCAAATAGCCTCTTTCTATAACCCATAAACAACACATTTCCCTTACACTATGGCAACAGGCCACAAACAGCAATTATGGAGCAGGTAAATACGCACATAAACACAAACAATACAGTCAGAGCACATGACCTGCTATTGAGAGCATGCACACAGGTTGCCATGAAGCAAGTCAGCATCAGGCAGCATAAAAGTGTGGCGTTGGTCTGGCTGTGTGTGTGAACCAAATTAAGAAATGGGCCGTCTCAGCATGAAACCCAAAGGGGCAAAGTACACAGAAAGGATTTGACAATCCTTTTGCAGACATGCCATCATCATCACAGAACCAAATGGACCATTTTTAACATGGCCACAGATTCTGCTATCTGTCTGCCTGAGTGTCTGTCTGAGCATCTGTATGTCTGTCTGTCTGTCTGTCTGACCAACAAAAGGATCGAAAGACAACAGAGACCGTCACAAGACTAAGGAAGTGATTCTAACATGATGATGACCACTGTGCTGACTGCCACTACCACCATTACTGAAGTACAGTACATTGTACATGTGATGTGGTTGGCCTATGGCACGCTGACTTGCATAACAATGTTATACAGGATTATACTGTGTCTCTTTTAGGGAAACTTTAATGCTGTTCAATTAGACAAAACATCTCTAAGAGCCATCTGATGGAGAGATGCCACTGCTGTTCTTTGTTTTGTTAATGCAACAGCACTATCACCATGACGAGACTAATCCCTACACCTAGACCAGACCAGTGTTTTCCCTACACCTGTAAAGGTGTGGCGGGCTCCTCAACCTAGCTCTGATTCCTAAGAGAAGAAGTCTTCAAGTGATTTCAATTGAAGCTTTTAGAAGCCCTGTATATTGATGTATGGGCCTTTGCATCCTGCCTGGAAAATAATCTAGTCTGACACTGACATAGACAGTGAGCTTGAAATGAGGTTTCAAGTCCACTGAAGCATTTCAGTATTCCATGCTCATCCGAGCCTCTTTATAATCTAGACCTTCATAGCTGGGTCTCACATGCCTCTCAGAAATACAGTCGATTCAACAAATGTTCAAAATCCCCTGCCTTGGCTGCTCTGTGTACCGACTTCTCCCACCGAGTTTAAACCATTTGATGTCAATGTGGGCTCCCACCACTCTTTGGGAGGAAACTTGAGTTAGTATAGTAGAACTAAAGGTCTCTAAAAACGGAATTGTTTGATCTGAGAAAAAATTCAGGTAAGGCTGACACACACATGCAAACAGAAAAACACATTGTAGACACACAGGCACAACATACACAAGCGTGTACAAGACAGGAAGTGAGAGAATTACTGCCTTGTCTGTGTTTCATGCTAAATCATGAAGCCTGACTGTGTGATCGCTCCTTATCTGTCTGAAGCAACAGCCCTTTTCAACACAACTGGTTAAATGCAAAAGTGCAGACCATAAACCTGCTTCCTTATGGGTCTTTACATTTGAATTGCAAATCTAGCTTACTGTAACTATTTAGAGTGCATCATATAAAGGGCAGTGAGGCAGGTAGCAGCCTATAGGTCCAATGTTAATGACTGCTAATAAACAAACAAAAACACTAGTATCACCTCAACTATGTGGTTGAGAATAAATACCCCAAAACTGAAGAATTGCTTCAGAGTTTCAATCCAGCCACTATTTCAATGAGAAAACTCCCTGTGATTCATTATCATTACACAGTTAAGACAGCTTACAAACATAACGTTTAGGTTCAGTAGCCTGCCTGGTGGTTGGAAAAAATATTTCCAATCTTAGTCAGAAGTTGGCTGAGAAGATAGTTATAAAGGCAAAGTCGTTCTGCTTTGGCAGCAATGCAGAATAAAAGACAATACACTGCAGTGCACAGACAGGGTGAGTGGTTTCTGTTCCAACTGAGAGCAATATTGGCAAGACAACAAAACACATATCAATAAGCCAATTTAGCCTGGTTAGAAATCCATAATACCCTTTTCTTCAACTTTCGCCAATGTTTTTGCTCTCATATGAAAATGATCATAAAAGATGCAAAAAGATGTTCACCTTGTTCAGGTAGCCAACACATTACAGAATCTGTGCCAAGGTTTCCTGGTCGCCTATGTAGGCAAGACTGAGGCTACTGTAGACTAATTGATCATGTTTGTATGAATATATCAGCCCCAGACAACCAACAATAGAACATGAGCTGCCATTTACTCAACTTGTGTCGAGGCATTGCAAGACCATTTAAACTATATATTTCAATAACACCAAAAGGTTTTAAATAAAGCATTTTGATTTAGTAAACTTCCATACTCTCTTCTATAATATCATAGTCTATAAATGATAGGGTTGTCTTAATATTATAGATTTGGGTCTGTCTGCCACCCACTCAAAAGGTACTCACCTACACTGACTTTCTGCACCGTGCGACTGGCTGTGTTTCACAATAGGCTATTATGAGACTAAATTGAACCTGCAAGATGTTCACGCGCCGGTGACAGGAAGCACTGTGATGCAGCAAGGGCCAAGTTCAGACGAACTTGTTCGAAGCAAAACGGGAATTCATTGGCAGTGTATCACATCGCTAAGTAGAAAGAAATACCCTAAATACACTGTTGACATGTTTGTGCGGATGTTTTGCAGGGAAGATGTGAGAAATTCCCTTGTGTTACAGTACTCCTAGGCCTATACAATAAACAGACACATATGCAGTGGGCAGTTGTTTGAATTTTCCATTGCAATGTTCTGAAATGAAAGCTCTATCATTTAGTTGTAAAATTGAAGTGAATTTGCCAGCCCTTCTTCGACAGAGAGAGGTATTACAGTGTGACACGTGGTCATGTTGTTCCCTCCATGAGCTCACACTCATCTGTCAAACTGAGCCAATTAGGACCAGCTGTCAACACCGCTGGTGTTCGAGAGAATCAAATCCGTGATACATTGTGGTCAAAGTGTCACTGTCTGACTGATCTATAAATAATAATGAATAGTTATTTATAATGCAAGGTGATTTGTAGATCAGTCACCAACTGCAATTCAGTCCATGGCTGCAAACCATCACAGAAACCATTTTTTTTCTTCACTAATTGGTATATTGAAAGTTAAAAGATCTGATGTGATTGGTCAAAATACAAATTAGTCGAATAACTATCTGTGGGCTACCTGTGCAAATGCTTCAATTTTCATTAATGATGCTCATGAGTGTGAATTTGGGGTTAGCAATGTATTTCTTCAACAAAAAATACGACAATTTAAATTTCATTTTATCCAACAACTGTTTTTGATCCCAACAATTAAGTTTAATTGCTGTTCCAGGTATAAATACTACATTCTTATTATGGTTTAGCAAGCCTTTGCCTGTTGTAAATTTCCATATAGTGTGTGTGACTTCTGTGTGCAAGGTCATTGGAAAATTCTTGAAATAGATTGATGGAGCCCTTCAGGGTATTTCTGTGTTCGCTCGTGGGCCGGCCCTTCACATAAGTGACATAGGCGGTCGCCTAGGGCCCCGGCTAAGTTACAACTTACTGTTGAATACACAAGGTGCAATTTCAAATTTGATTGAGCATCAGTAGTTTACCTCTTTTTAATCAGTCATTGAATTAGCTCACGTCACCAATTATTTGTAATACATTTTTTTATATGTAGATTGGTAAGTTAGTTTACCCAGCTATCTAAAACTTGTAATAATAATGGCTGAATTACCGACTGGGCACGCCAAGAGGGCGGCCACTCAAATGTTTTACCCATGAGGTGGAGGCCCTGAAAAGGGTAAGGCTGGCCCTGGTTCCCTCATGCTGACTTTGCCTGTTTACAAGATGTGCCATCCCATGTCATTCCCATCATTGTGACTCAAGTGAAAGATCACCCTGTTTGTTTGATTATGCAAGACAAAGGTTGTAGGTCTTGGCCCAAGCCTTAGATTGATATGCAGGCCAATTAGGCCAATACTGAGTTGTAAAAGCCTTCTCTTAATAAGTTATACCATAGCTATTTGAGATGTATTATTAGATGGGGCCCCTATGCTACAAGACTAACAATTATTTGAGTATTTAATAAAAAGTCCCTATATCTATATACCTTATTTAAAAGGTATCACCTGAATGGATTTAAAATGGGCCTGCACAGAATCGAGTAAGGGCAGGTATGTGTGGTGTGGATCATCGCTCAGGGTAGACCATTTACATGACATATCTAGTGAAATATGTCATGTAATCCACACATGCAACATACTGCTATGTTGCCTCTCCCTTATGCCACTCAAAATTCAACAGTTGAGTAACTATTTGTATAGTTTCGTGTTATTAGTGGGGTGGGGCTACCTGTGTGTGTTCTTGAGATAATGAAGACATTGACCTCCCTGGATATCGTGCAAGCCTGCCCTGGTTAGTGGATAGTCTATCCCTTAGCATCGTGCCATTTAATGTCATGGTAATGCTGGGGGCACCTTCGTAGACTCCTAATTAGGCCCCTCTCTCCCATTGTTAGTCAGGTGGTCATGTGTCCTCCAATGGAAGCTTTCAACCATCTGACAAGCAGTGCCAGATTAGTGCATTGTCTGGCAGCTTATAATGGCTTTTGACATGCAGAATGTAAAGTGTTGAAGCTACAGTTTAGACAGTCACCTCTCTTTCCTCTCTGTCTTATTCACATGAGTCTTGATAAAAACTAAGCTATGTAGGATTGTTGACAGCACAGTAACTGAGGTTTGGGTTTAATATAATATAATAATATAATATATAATAATATATGCCATTTAGCGGACGCTTTTATCCAAAGCGACTTACAGTCATGTGTGCATACATTCTACGTATGGGTGGTCCCGGGAATTGAACCCACTACCCTGGCGTTACAAGCGCCATGCGTTACAAGCGCCATGCTCTACCAACTGAGCTACAGAAGGACCATTTGAACATATAAATTGAACATATTGTTAACAGAGCACCTTTGTCTGCAGGCTATGCTTTAGGAAATGTCCATATTAAAACCAAGCTTTTCTGTAGTGGCTATCCCTCTGTAAGCATTATACTGTAAGCCCCTTGTTGACTGTCAGTCATCAACTAGTCTAGCTCCGGACCTGTGTATTACAGAGTTTTGTTTAACTGCTCGTGCAAAAAATACTAAAGCCGTTTCATCACAGTCCCAACTCCTAAATTATACAAGACGGTGTTGAAATTGGATAGTTTTAATGTAATTTTAGCCTTACATCTGACATATTTTAATCAAGGCTCTTGCTATATTCTAAGTTTATACTGGAAAGCATCACTCACCTCAAGTTGTGTTGACACTTCTAGCTGTGCTGAGTTGATTCTAGACCACTGCAATGTTTTGTTCCACTGTCGTTGTGATCCCTGGCAACATGGGAGCTTCCTGAGAATGTGCACATCAGACAGAGGTCAGGAACTAGGATCTGTGCTCTGAATTCTCTCATTGGCTGCTGAGCCAGGTGCAATTGGACACCTGCCCTGATAGTGTTATCTGTTTTCCAGTACTTGCACACTGCTCAGTGCTCTTAGCTTGGTGTGAAACATATACAGTAGGTTGTTACTTACAGTTGATCAGTGTGAGCTGTGAAAGTAATCACTTTTCTGCAAAATGCAACGTTCCAACAATTAGTTTCATAAAATGTTAATTTGCTTTCCTCGACTAGTGTTTGTACAATTTATAGCTTTTTCAGATTGAAGACATCTCATTAGCCCCATTTTAGTTTTAACATGGGAATGTCCTATAGCCTGATCCTCCACATAGGCGCTGGAGAGGGTTCAGCTCCAGAGTAACACCACCCTGTCTAGGACAGGGATTCACTCTCAGAAGGCTGTAGGTGTTGCAACAGGTTACACATGCTCAAAACAGGACATTGAAAACAGCACTGACCTGAAGCCAGTTTCTAACTTGGAGTCTGACTTTGTTTTCCCTCCCCTGACTAACGCTAACATGAACTATCCAGCCATGTGTGAAAAACAAAGTATATACTACAACTAGAGATGAGCTCATGGCTCCATAGGTGATTTTACTTTTCAACCTTTTTTAATTTCTTCAGGTAGGTACACGCAACATAACCACTGACTACTTAGTTTTTGTATCTGCAGATCCCTGTGAGGAGATGCACTGTGGACCTCACAGGCAGTGTGTAAAGAAGGACGGAAAGCCGGTCTTCTCCTCAGAGTCTAAGATCTGTTCCGCACCTTTGTCGGTAGTAACACTTTGCCGTGATTGTGGCTAGTACGTGTCCATACCGTCTTGTTGCTTTTGCAGATCAAAGTCAGAAGAGGAACCTGCCCCTAGCCCTGGCCGCCGGCTCTCCGCCTTTATACCCTAGCAGCTCCAGCGTTGTCTTGGAAACAGACTTTGGTCTGATGCTGCGGTATGACTGGCATCCCAACCTTGAATTGGAAGTGGCACCGAAGCTGTCTGGTTCACTGTGTGTTCTCTGTGGAAACACCAACCACAATGCAACTAATGACTTTGCCACCCCTGATGGAACCGTGGTAGCTGTGGACTTCGCACTTCGCTGGAAAGTGGACACTGACGGAGCCTCAGGCTGCTGCAGAGCCACGGCCATGTTGATCCTGACCTGGACATCCACAGCTGCAAGGCTGACCAGTGTGCTGCCGATGTAGCTCCTTCTGCTGTCTAGGTCGATGCAGGCCTACTCTGACATATGTCAGAGGCTGGGGCTCAGAGTCTTTCAAGGCCGGCTACCTCTCAGTGCAAGGCTGGCTACCTGCTCAGTGGCAGCCACTGTGTCCCATACAACAGGTGTGACTGCAGACATCAGCGTCTCTACTACCTCCCCAATGAGATGGTCTGGATGGACCGCCAGTGTCGGAAGCAGTGCACCTGCCATCCTTCCTCCAAGAACGTCACCTGTGTCCAGGCCCAGTGTCAGGAGGACGAGGAGTGCAAGACTATGGCTGGGCTACCATAAGGAAGGGCCTAAAGGGTGTGCACAGCTCAAGGGGATCGGCATTGCACCACTTTTGACGGGAACAGGTATGACTTCCAAAGCACCTGTGTGTACCAGCTGGTGAGGCACTTCCCTAGCTCGGGAGATCTGCCTGGTTTCAGTGTGGTGATGCAGAACAAGAGGGGGCAGACACCAACACGTCTTAGTCCATTAGGGTCAATATTTTGGTCCATGGTTACTCTATTGAGATCTCTCATTACTGGGATGAAGTAGTTGTGGTGAGTTGGCCTGTTTTGGATACATATTGAATAGCGTTCCTGTCTGCACTACTGTCTAAAAATATCAGTGTCAGAAGATTTGAAATACCACCTCGTCTTGGACATGACTACTTCTCAATCTTGTTTCAAGTGAATGGGGTTATTTTGAGTGTTGTGTTGTGTTCAGTGTTGAGCCAAGGCAAAGTGAAGATCTACATGAACGGGCTCTCCAAGTGTATTGAGACCAACTTTGGTGTCCTGGTCACATACAACTGGGACCTCCTGACTGTCCAAGTGCCCAGGGTCTTCTCTGGCTCCCTCCAACTTCAACATGGACCCAGAGGACTATCTAATAGACAACGGGAACATCAATGCCTGTGAGGCGCTGGAAAACGGGTAGCGTTTTTGAATATGTGGATGTAACGACTGTGAACAACCTCCAGTGCTCCATCAGGAGCAGGCTCTCTATTTAGGCACAGACTACTAATGGAGCGTTCCAGAATTGCCATGGGATGGTCAACCCAAACGCTGCCTTTGACAACTATGTCTACGACCTCTGTTACAACAATGGCACGCAGACTGCCCTGTGTCAGATTCTCTCAAGTTACATCGCTGCTTGCCAGGAGGAAGGGGCAAACGTAGATGAATGGAGGGCTTCAGATTATTGTGGTAAGTAGTTTGAATTGATAAATCCTTTTGCTCTGCATTGATGACTATTTCATCTAAGTCTGTCATTAGTTGATGTGAAACTCTGCATGATCTATACTTGGACATGTTTTGGTAAACATCCCTTCCTATGCCCTGTACAGGTCTGTACTGTCCAGCCAACATTGAATACAACCTGTGCCCAATAATTGTGTGGCGTCTCGTGTAAACCTGGGTTCTTCCATAGTGGTGGGAAGTGTGTCACCAACACTGAGTGTGGCTGCCTCTGACTGGTTGTACCACAAGATCAAGGAGGTGTTTTACCCCCATGACCGCGGTCAGGTTGCTGCACTTGTCGGTCACGACCAGCTACCATGCACTAACACCACCTTTACCAGTGGAACAAAGTGTAGGATCCAAAATGGCACGCTTGACTGCTATCCAGCGGCAGTTTCAGGGAAGTGCAAAGTGGTGCGAGGCAGGCACTTGAGGACCTATGATGGGCATAGCTTTGATCTCCATAAGGGCATATCAAATAACCCCTATTTCCTAAACCAGACATCTGCCAAGAATGGAGCAGAAACATTTCCATATATTCAGCAAGGTCGGCTACACCTGAGGTACAAGATACTGAACGACTGTGGAACCGCAGCAGAGGGTGATAGTTGAGGTGTGTTTTACAGTAGCGGCCTTTATCCTAATGGTCGTATTCATCTTGAGCTATAATAAATCTGTTTAAACGTTGATGTGATGTTTCAGGTCTGACCTTTTGTCTCAAGGTGGAAAGGGTGTGTCTCCCAGGTGGCGCAGTGGTTAAGGGCGCTGTGTTAAGGAGCAGTACGGCTGGTTGGGTTGTGTATCGGAGGACGCATGACTTTCAACCTTCGTCTCTCCCGAGCCCGTACGGGAGTTGTAGCGATGAGACAAGATAGTAGCTACTACAACAATTGGATACCACGAAATTGGGGAGAAAAAGGGGTAAAATTAAAATAAAAAATAAAAAAAAGGTGGAAAGGGTTTCATGGAACCTTCCTGTCCACCAGGAGAGTATCATTGCTGTGCTTTCTGGTCTGACAACATGGGTGGAATTGGACAATGGGGCAGTGATCACGTACGATGGTCCTGACTTCATTCAGCTGTCATCTCCTCCTGCCTATGCTGGCAAGGCATGTGGTTTGTGTTGAAACTTCAATACTGCCGCTACAGATGACACTCAGATGATCAGTGAAGTTTTCCTGTCTGGTGCCAACTGCCCAGAGTGTAACTCGACCTTGGAGGCTGAGTTCAAGTTGGAGCATTTCTGTAGAGTGCTCTCAGCTCCTGCTGGCCTGTTCAGAGACTGCCACGCCACGGTAGACCCACGACCTTTCTTGGACAACTGTGTAAAGGCCCCTGTGTGTGTCTTGAAGGCATATGGCAAAGTACTGCGGCAGCCTGAAGGATTATACATTTGTATTTTAAGAAGCTGCAGCCAAGGTCCAGCCATGGAGGGGAGACGAATGCTGTCAGTGGATGATGCAAGATCCTTTCTGGCTTAAAACTGAATTAAACATACATGTATTATGTTTACAAAGACTTAATGTCTTTCCCCTCCTTACAGCCATCTCATACCCAGTGAACTACAAAGTGTGTGCCAATGCCTGCCCTGAAGCCTGTGCCAAGACTCCTGGTTTGGTTAGCAGTCCTTCGACTTGTGTGGAAGGGTGCCAGTGTGAGGCTGGGTAATGTGCTCAGTCATTTTTATTTTATTTTTATTTCACCTTTATTTAACCAGGTAAATGATAACTTATTCTCAAATGGCTTACAATGCCGACCGGGCCAAGATAAAGCAAAGCAGTGCGACACAAACAACAGCACAGCACAGTTACACGTGGAATAAACAAGTGTACAGTCAATAACACAATAGAGAAAAAGAAAGTCTACATAGAGTGTGTGCAAATGGCGTGAGGAGGTAGGCAATAAATAGGCTATAGTAGCGAAGTTATTCACAATTTAGCATATTAACACTGGAGTGATAAATAAGCAGATGATGATGTGCAAGTAGAGATACTGGTGTGCAAAAGAGCAGAAAAGTAAATAAAAGCAATATGGGGATGAGGTAGGTAGATTGGGTAGGCTATTTACAGATGGACTATGTACAGCTGCATCGATCGGTTAGCTGCTCAGACAGCTGATGTTTAAAGTTAGTGAAAAGTTAGTGAAAGTCATGATCACTGCGCCAAGCCTGAGCAGTGTGGCTGCTTCCAGAATGGACGCTACTATGAGGTGTGTGTGTGGAACTGTCATTAGCACCGGTTTTATGGTTCAGTCAGACTGACTGTATTTTACTCTCAAATTACTCTAGGATTTCTAAGATTTTACTGAGTTGCAGTTCAACTAAAATAAAATTCAATAGGCCCTAATCTATGAATTTCACATGACTGGGCAGGGGCGCAGCCATGAGTGGGCCTGGGAGGGCATAGGCCTACCCACTGGGGAGCAAAGCCTACCCACTGGGGAGCCAGGCCTACCCACTGGGGAGCCAGGCCCACCTACTGGGGAGCCAGGCCCAGCCAATCAGAATGAGTTTTTCCTCACAAAAGCCCTTTATTACAGACAGAAATTATCCCCAGTTTTATCAGCTGTCTGGGTTGCTGGTCTCAGACAGGTGTGGGGGTCCTGGGCTGGCATGGTTACATGTGGTCTGCGGTTGTGAGGCCGATTGGACGGACTGACAAATTCTTTAAAACGAAGATGGAGGCAGCTTATGATAGAGAAATGAATTGCATTCTCTGGCAACAGGTCTGGTGGACATACCTGCAGTCAGCATGCCAAATCCATGCTCCCTCAACTTGAAACATCTGTAGCATTGTGTTGTGACAAAACTGCAAGTTTTAGAGTGGCATTTTATTGTCCCCAGCACAAGGTGCACCTGTGCAATGATCATGCTGTTTAATCAGCTTCTTGATATGCCACACCTGTCAGGTGAACAAATTAACTTGGCAAAGGAGAAATGCTCATAACAGTGATGTAAACAAATGTGTGCACAAAATTTGAGAGAAACAAGCTTTTTTGTGCGTATAGAACATTTATGGGATTTTTAATTTCAGGTCATGGAACGTGGGACCAAAACATGACATGCTGCGTTTATATTTTTGTTCAGTATTCATTTTCTGAGTTGTAGTCATTGGTGCCCACCTTTGCAAAACGTTTTGCATCAGGAAATACTTGTTTGTATATAGTAGTCCTGCTTGGTTCTGTTATACATGTTCTGACCAGAACATTTGACTGTTTTCTCATGTTCCAAGACTATAGGTTTGATTACCCTGAGGGCGTAGTCAGTAATGACACATTATCACATTTATTATGACATATTATTTATCATCAAACCTGAATTTATGCAGCTCTAATGCGGCTGTAATCCCTGACATGTTGCCACAACTACACCACAGACCAAAATGTGCCATGCTTCATTTAGCCCAGGCTGTCACAAACAGCCCTATGATTAATGTCTTAACTGTATGTGAGTCACAACACCTGTGTACAGGACTTGACTAATCCCAAAACCTTTGTGGGGTGTCAATTGGAGGGAGGGTTGTGTAACAAACACACACTGACTCATTGTGCTTCTGCAGAAGGGGGAGGTTTCCTGGTTGGATGGGTGCTCTGAGGTGTACATGTTCCGCCCCTGGCTCCCTGCGCTGAGAGGCAGCCTCTGCCCTAAGGGTCAAGCTGCGCCCTTCTTGAAGGTTCCTTGGGCTGTGTTGGGCAAGGTAATCACTGCTCCGCTGGGTCGGCTGGATTCGCTGACACACACAGAAGCTCGAAAGTTACCAAACTTGGAGGGATTATTTGTTTAGTTGCACTAAACCACTTCTCTGATGAGCTTTTTTTGAGTTGTGGTGTTGAAGAAAAAATATAAAAGCAACATGTAAAGTGTTGGTTCCATGTTTCCTGAGCTAAAATAAAAGATCCCAGAAAGGTTCCATAAACACACATTTTGTGACACTTGTTTACATTCCTGTTAGTGAGCATTTCCCCTTTGCCAAGATATGCCATACCTGGCAGGTGGATGGATTATCAAGAAGCTGATTAAACAGCAGGATCATTACATAGGTGCCCCTTGTGTTGGGGACAATAAAAGGCCACTCTAAAATGTGCAGTTTCGACACAACACAATGCCCCAGATGTGGGAGTGTGGAATTGGCATTTTGACTGCAGGAATGTCCACCAGAGCTGTCGCCAGATAGAGAAATGAACATTACATTATCATAAGGCACCTCCAAAGACATTTTAGAGAATTTGGAAGTACATCCAACTGGCCTCACAACCGCAGACCACGTGTATTGAGCGGTTTGCTGATGTCCACATTGTGAACAGAGTGCCTATATCGGGGTTATGGTATGGGCAGGCATAAGCTACGGACAACAAACACAATTGCATTTTACCGATGGCAATTTGAATATGCACAGAAATACCATGGTCAGATCCTGAGGACCATTTCTTTTTTTAAGGTATCTTTGACCAACAGATGCATATCTGTATTCCCAGTCGTGAAATTCATAGATTAGAGCCTAATGAACTTATTTCAATTGACTGATTTCCTCATGAACTATAACTCATGAACTATAATAGTAAAAGCTTTATTGTTTCATGTTGCGTTTATATTTTTGTTCCGTATACGTTGGATGTATTCAGCCTGATGTATTTACCAGGATTTATACTATACCTATGATTCATACTTCCTCAATGCTTTCATTCTCCTGGAGTTGGCAATGACCTTTTTTATTTCAACATTTTGCACACAGTTTACACCAAATCTTGATTGCTTGCCTCCAGGGGCTAGTGGAATTGTTATTGTCAATCAAAAACTTGGTCAGAATTAATTAACCTGTCAATTGTTCAGAAGCTAACATGTCAATCTCTATCACACTTCTGGTTGAATATACCTCAACTTTAGAAAGATTCCAACAGCGCAGTTTTTTCCTCTGTGCAGATTAGAGAATGCCTGTTCGAATATTTGATGCCACTCAAGTCAACGCATTTATAATCATCTAATTTAAACGAACAGACTGTAATAGTCACAAGAATAATGGACAATTTTGATATGCTTTGAAATTTGATACATTCAATTAGGAACACGGTCAACTGCAGTAGTCGTCAAATCTGTGTGAATTCTCTCAAGAGCCTATTTCTTGTCGCCTGTCTTTCCAGTCCAAGCCCTTAATCTGTTGACCTGGCCCAGAAAGATGATTGCTGGGTGCTCGGAGGCCACCACTACTACACCTTTGATGGCCTGGTGTTTAATAACTACCATGGAAACTACTCTGGTCCAGAAATGCACCCACGCCAGTACTGCAGAACCCTTCTCTGTAAAGGTGCAAACTGACCATGCTCAGAACCACTTTTCATCTATTTAAGCACTACAGCTCACTGTGTACAAGGACCACACTGTTATCCAGAGCGGCTGTTGTTGGGTACGTTACAAATACACACATGCACTTTACATTCAATAGAAAGTTACAACAGACTCAGTCAGGCTATAGACCATGCAGTGATTTTCCTCTGGGCATGTCTATTGGTCAACCGTTCTGTAATTGTTTTCCACCGAGTGACGGTTTAACATCCCTTTTGTAATAAGAGTTCACTGGGTCATTCTCTGGATGGATGATGGGCTGTGTTTGAATAGTGATTCGTGTCAAGTTCAAGTGCATGTCTGTATGGCATTTTAGCTAGACTGGGTGAAAAATGTAGATTACCGAATAAAGCTTTTCAGGGAAGAAATTTTTTATGAGATAAAAAATAAGTTATGTTTCAGTGGAATGACTTTGAGGTGGAATGATTACTCGGGTTGATTGCACAATTTGAGAGCGTCCAATCACATGTTCCAATGCCATTTTAGTTAATCATTGCCTATTGACACATTTGATTATATGAATTATTCCACACAAGTAAATGTTTACATGAAATACATCCACCCTCTACTCTGAAATGACCATTTGTCTCCTTTCTCTCCCTTCTCTGGTGAATGGCCAGAGAGAGCAGTCTGTTCTCGGTCGTTGACACCAGCTTCGGCCTCCATGTCAAATACGACTGGTTCTACTACATCCTGGTAGGCCTGCCCAGAAGAAGCTCTGACGTGTGGCAACAACCATGGCAACAAGGACAATGACTTTCGCATACCAGAGGGTGCTACTGCTATGGATGAGGCGGCCTTCGGCTGGAGCTGGAGGAGGGTCTTGGACTAGGAGGGTCAGTCCTGCCATGTGGACTGTGGAGGTCCCTGCTCCGACACGGATCTACAGTACAGTAAGGAAAGCTCCAGGACGTCTGGGATCTGGTCGCAGCAAAACCCTCTCAGTTGGTGCCATGATTTGGTGGACCCTAGGGTCTAATGTCATCAGTAAGGGCAAGAACCAGGAAGTCCTGTGCCAGAATCTGCAGGCCTACACAGGTGCTTGTCAGTCCTCCCAGGTTCCCATCAAGCCATGAAGGGGCAGCACCTTCTGCCGTAAGCATTCAGACTGATGTTACATTCAGACATGTAAATGTATTTGACATGGCTCTGCAGTGTCGTTGGTCTTTTATGTAGTTTTAATGTCACATGTTCAAGTACAGCGAAAAGCCTTTCTTGCAAGCTCCAAACCCAACAATGCAGTAATCAATGTAGCACAAAAAAAACTTAAGGTCAGTGGTGGAAAAAGTACCCGATTGTCATACTTCAGTAATAATAAAGATACTGTAGATTATTAGAAAATTATCAGAGTAAAAGTGAGTCATCCAGTAAAAGTCCAAAAGTATTTGGTTTAAAATATGCCTAAGTATCAAAAGTAGAAATAATTTCACATTCCTTATTAAGCAAACCAGACAGCACAATGTACTATTTTATTTTATGTTTATGGCTAGCTAGGGGCACACTCCAACACTTACGCAATCATTTACAAAAAAAGCATTTGTATTTAGTGAGTCCACCAGATCAGAGGCAGTATGGATGACCAGGGCTGTTCTCTTGATAAGTGCGTGAATCTGACCACTTTTCCTGTCCTGCTAAGCAGTAAAGTACTTTTGGGTGTCAGGGAAAAAGTACATTATTTTATTTAGAAATGTAGTGAAGTAAAATTTGTCATATATAAATACACTGCTCAAAAAAATAAAAGGAGCACTAAATAACACATCCTAGATCTGAATGAAAGAAATATTTTTATTAAATAGTTGGACACCTACTCATTCCAGGATTTCTTTATTTGTGCTATTTTCTACATAGTAGTAGTGTATAGTAGTGAAGACATCAAAACTATGAAATAGCACACATGGAATCATGTGGTAAAGAAAAAGTGCTAAACAAATCAATCTATTTTAGATTCTTCAAAATATCTACACTTTGCCTTGATGACAGCTTTGCACACTCTTGGCATCAGTATGTTTAAGTATAAAAAGGGGTATATTCGATTTGACACTTCAGGCAGAAATTCCAGCCCTAATCTGTGAATGGGCCTGTTAAGGTCCTCATTCTGAAACATTTGAGTCCAGGGTTTCCTCCCCCTACAAGTGAATGGAATCCAGAAGAACATGCCCTTCCTCTTCAGTCATTCCACAGTGGTTTATGCTGTTGGTCTGATCATCTACATCCACACAGACTGGGGCTTCTCCATCAGCATGAGAGTAAAGGCAAATATCGCCATCATCCTCTCTGGAAAATACTCCAACCCCACCTGCGGCCTGTGTGGCAACTAGAACTCTGACCCTGCTGATGAGCTTACAGGGTGGGTTTCCACAGAGTTCTAGAAGTTGTGGAAGAGTGGAGACTACACATGGTGTGGACCCCAACTTTGGAAACTGTCTGAAATGTTCCCCAGAGCAGCTGAACCTCTACTCCAGCTCAGGGGTGTGTGGGAAGATTGTGTAGGTCAACGTGACTTTCCGAGACTGTCACGTCAAAGTGGACCCAGCTGAATTCTTTAACCTCTGTATTGGTGACCTGTGTGTCATCACAAAGACCAACAGCTTGCTCTATGTAGGTGGCTGGATGAATACGCTGAAGCCTGTAAGTTGGACAGGGCTGAGGATCAAGCCCACCCCAACTTTTGCTGTAATTATGCACCTCTATCAGCTTGTTCCACAAGCAAAAACAAATGAACATTTTCTGGAATTGCAACACTGCGCTGTTTGGCGTTACACATTGCTGTGTACCAAATTACATTTGGACGGCTTGTAGATTCTTCTGAAAGTACGGTATTAACATTTCATTGTGTTTGGTTAGTTGATATTGATCACACACCATAAGGAATTATTTTAATATTACCTTTTTTTAACTAGGCAAGTGAGTGAAGAACAAATTCTTAATTTCAATGACAGCCTAGGAACAGTGGGTTAACTGCCTGTTCAGGGGCAGAATGACAGATTTGTACCTTGTCAGCTCAGGGGTTTGAACTTGCAACCTTCTGGTTACTATTCCAATGCTCTAACCACTAGGCTACCCTGCCACCCCAAATGCCAGGGCAGTGGTATTATTTGCATTCACAATCAGATACTTGCCTTGTGGTTTTGCTCCATGAATTTTTTACGGGAATTTATTATCCAGCTAAGATGTTGATGGGTTTTATAAGGCTGAAAATGAATAGCAGGTGCTTGTTTAGAAAACGGTTACTATTATTCAGGCCAGTGCCTCTGCTGCCTCTTTACCACTAGATGGCAGTAACACATCATTGATTTACCCAGTGGAGCCAAAATCACTCATGCCTATACACTGTATAACAACTAAACAATGTCATTCTCCCTTCACAGACAGAGCCTGTCCAAAAGGCACAAGGAGTGTGGTGTTCACCTAACACGGCTCTGGTCCTACTCTCATCTGCGAATGTTGGCTCAACAAAACTGTGGCGCTGCCTGCAGACCACTGGGAGAACTGCTTCTGTGAACCAGGCCTGGTGCTCAGTGGCACCCTCTGTGTCCAGCCCGAGGACTGCGGCCACTTCCACCATGAAGAGTACCTGGTGTTGTCCTGTGAGACGAGATGTGCGTTCCGTGCAGGTGGACACGTCTTGCCATAAAATCTCCAATTGGGAGGGGGAGGAGTGTGGTGTTCAGAAGGGAGTACATGGCAGCTATCCAAGGCCCAGAGTGGCACACTGTCTAGCTTCTTATGGCTGAGGGGCAGTATTGAGTAGCTTGGCTGAATAAGTTGCCCAAAGTAAACAGCCTGCTCCTCAGTCTCAGTTGCTAATATATGCATATTATTATTAGTATTGGATAGAAAACACTAAAGTTTCTAAAACTGTTTGAATGATGTCTGTGAGTATAACAGAACTCATACGGCAGGCAAAATCCTGAGAAGAAATCAAAACAGGAAATGAGAATTCTGAGCATTGTATGTATTCACCAGAGTGCCCATTGAAATCCCCTTGAGATATTAATGTTGCACTGCCTAGGGGTTCCACTAGATGTCAACCATCTATAGAAATTTGAATGAGACTTCTATGGTGTTGTGGGAGTGAATGAGAGCAGAATCTATCAGGTGTCTGGCAGTCAGCCATTTTCTGATCATGCTTTTTCCTCATGGTATCCATTTGCATCCCATTGCTCATGAAGACACAAAGGAATACTCCGGTTGAAACTTTATTGAAGCTATATGTTAAAAACATCCTAGTGATTGATTCTGTACTTCGTTTTAAATGTTTCTTCGACCTGTAATATAAGTATTTCTGTTGAATGATGTGGCTATGCAAAATCACTGGATGTCTTTGGAACTAGTGAATGTAACGTGCCAATGTAAACTCATATTTTGATAAATATGAACTTCATCAAACAAAACATACATGTATTGTGTAACATGAAGTCCTACGAGTGTCATCTGATGAAGATGATCAAAGGTTAGTGATTAATTTTCTCTCTATTTGTGGTTTTTGTGACTCTGGCTGGAAAAATGGATGTGTTTTTTTCTGTGGCTATGTGGTGACCTAACATAATCGTTTGTGGTGCTTTTGCTGAAAAGCATATTTGAAATCGGACACAGTGGTGGGATTAACAACAAGATTAGCTTTAAATTGGTATGAGAGACATGTATGTTTGAGGAATTTTAATTATGAGATTTTTTATGTTTTGAATTTGGCGCCCTGCACTTTCACTGGCTGTTGTCATATCGCTCCTGTTAACGGGATTGCAGCCATAAGAACCTAGTGGATGGCAGATCCCACTACAACACGTTTGACGGGCAGGCGTTTGAGTTCCATGGGACGTGACTACATCCTGCTCCATACCTGCCAGCTGCACTCTTAAACTGTTGAGGAGTTTATGGTGGCTTTGCGTCATGGCAGTGAGAATGCATCCCGGGAAATACACATGGTCATCATACAAAAATCTCTGAAACTGGAAACACTTGTCTCCCTCACTAGCTGTAAGTACCAACTGTCAGAGCAGCTCACAGATTACTGCACCTGTACATAGCCCACCTATAATTTAGCCCAAACAACTACCTCTTTCCCTACTGTATTTATTTTATGTATTTATTTTGCTCCTTTGCACCCCATTATTTTGATTTCTTGCACATTCTTCCACTGCAAATCTACCATTCCAGTGTTTTACTTGCTATATTGTATTTACTTTGCCACCATGGCCTTTTTCTTGCCTTTACCTCCCTTATCTCACCTCATTTGCTCACATCGTATATAGACTTGCTTATACTGTATTATTGACTGTATGTTTGTTTTACTCCATGTGTAACTCTGTGTCGTTGTATGTGTCGAACTGCTTTGCTTTATCTTGGCCAGGTCGCAATTGTAAATGAGAACTTGTTCTCAACTTGCCTACCTGGTTAAATAAAGGTGAAATAAAATTAAATAATAAATAAATAGGATGAAGATGGTTCTCTGGCCATCTTGGAGAGGTTCAGGTAAAGGGTGAGTTTCACCATCAGCATTAATGTTTTATGTTGTTTGATGCAGATACTGCTTTTTTTCTTGTATTATTTTACAAATGAACTTGACATATTTAGGACTTACTGTACAATATGTAATCAATAGTGATCAACTTTCCCTTTTCACCCAGGTCAATGGAGTCCTTGAGAACCTGCCCTTCTCCCACAGTGATGCGAGTCTGCATCAGAATGGTCATCTGGTAACCATCCAGGCCCTTGGGTCAGTCCAGGTCATCTCCAGTCTACACAAGCTGCTCCTGGTAAATATCTCAGACTCATCCTACTAGAGTATGGCCTGTGGGGGAACTACAACAATGACCCCATGGATGACCTACAGGTGCCCAACGGAACCCTGACCTCTGACCCCGATGGGTTTTGTGTCGTCTGTTGACATGGGTCATGTGCAGGCCTGCGTCCCCCTGCAGTGATGGGTTTGGGGCTAACTGCCCAATCTGTCAGTGTCCCTGCATGGCTGTGAGCTCTACTGTGGCCTACTCACACTGCCTGGTGGCCCCTTCACCCCCTGTCACTCTGTAGTCCAGCCACAGACCCACTACATGGCTGATCTGTGTGTGGCAGGGAACCAGACCCAGCAGCCGCTGTGTGAGCAGCTGCAGTCCTATCATGTGGAGTGTCAGGAGGCAGGGGTCAAGGTGGGCCCATGGAGGAACCACACTGGCTGTGGTAAGTTTCCCCTCTGACAGAAAATGGCATCATATTGCTCAAATGTGTCCCTAACAATGCATTCAATCTATAAAACTCTGCTGATTGCCCTTTAATAATTAGAATACGGAAACTTAAGCTAAATATATATTCTCATTAATGAAGCCAAACAAGATGCCATCAATGTCTAATTAGTCATCTAGGTCTTCACTGGAGATCTGTTTAACATTGTGGGCCAAATGCCATACAACTCTCCTTCCGTGGCCTCCAATTGCTCTTAAATACAAGTAAAACTAAATGCATGCTCTTCAACCGATCGCGGCCTGCACCTGCCCGCCTGTCCAACATCACTATTCTGGACGGCTCTGACTTAGGTATTTGTAGTTGTCCACATATTCTAGGTGTCTGATAAGACTGTAAACTCTCCTTACAGACTCACATCAAACATCTCCAATCCAAAGTTAAATCTACAATTGGCTTCATATGTCGCAACAAAGCATCCTTCAATCATGCTGCCAAACATACCCTTGTAAAACTGACCATCCTACCAATCCTCGACTTCGGCGATATCATTTACAAAATAGCCTCCAATGCCTTACTCAATGAATTGGATGCAGTCTATCACAGTGCCATCCGTTTTGTCACCAAAGCCCCATATACTACCCACCACTGCGAACTGTACGCTCTCGTTGGCTGGCCCTCGCTTCATATTCGTCGCCAAACCCACTGGCTCCAGGTCATCTACAAGACCCTGCTAGGTAAAGTCCCCCCTTATCTCAGCTCGCTGGTCACCATAGCAGCACCCACCTGTAGCACGCGCTCCAGCACGTATATCTCTCTGGTCACCCCCAAAAAACAATTCTTCCTTTGGCCGCCTCTCCTTCCAGTTCTCTGCTGCCAATGACGGGAATGAACTGCAAAAATCTCTGAAACTGGAAACACATCTCCCTCACTAGCTTTAAGCACCAGCTGTCAGAGCAGCTCACAGATCACTGCACCCGTACATAGCCCATCTATAATTTAGCCAAAACAACTACCTCTTTCCCTACTGTATTTTTATTTTTATTTTGCACCCTATTATTTATCTCTACTTTGCACATTCTTCCACTGCAAATCTACCATTCCAGTGTTTAACTAGCTATATTGTATTTACCTCGCCACCATGGCCTTTTTTTGCCTTTACCTCCCTTATCTCACCTCACTTGCTCACATTGTATACAGACTTATATTTCTACTGTATTATTGAGTGTATGTTTGTTTTACTCCATGTGTAACTCTGTTGTTGTATGTGTCGAACTGCTTTGCTTTATCTTGGCCAGGTCGCAATTGTAAACTTGTTCTCAACTTGCCTACCTGGTTAAATAAAGGTGAAATAAAATAAATACATTTACAAATGCATGTATTAATCATGAATATTCTATTCCCCAGCTCATTGCCCCCAGTTCAGCCACTACAGCCTGTGTGCCAGCACCTGTTCCTCTCTGTGCCCTGGAGCGGCGGGGTCTGTGCCGTGCCCAGATGGCTGTGAGGAGGGGTGCCAACGTGACCAATGGTCAGGCCTGCGTACCAGCAGGGCAGTGTGGCTGCTGTCAGGACGGGAGGAGGTTTTAGGTACGTTTATAGAAAAGCCTATTGATGGAGTAAGCAGAGCTGATTAATCATCAAATAGAAGCACATTTTGAAATGTCAATATCAATATACAGTGCCTTGCGAAAGTATTCGGCCCCCTTGAACTTTGCGACCTTTTGCCACATTTCAGGCTTCAAACATAAAGATATAAAACTGTATTTTTTTGGGAAGAATCAACAACAAGTGGGACACAATCATGAAGTGGAACGACATTTATTGGATATTTCAAACTTTTTTAACAAATCAAAAACTGAAAAATTGGGCGTGCAAAATTATTCAGCCCCCTTAAGTTAATACATTGTAGCGCCACCTTTTGCTGCGATTACAGCTGTAAGTCGCTTGGGGTATGTCTCTATCAGTTTTGCACATCGAGAGACTGACATTTTTTCCCATTCCTCCTTGCAAAACAGCTCGAGCTCAGTGAGGTTGGATGGAGAGCATTTGTGAACAGCAGTTTTCAGTTATTTCCACAGATTCTCGATTGGATTCAGGTCTGGACTTTGACTTGGCCATTCTAACACCTGGATATGTTTATTTTTGAACCATTCCACTGTAGATTTTGCTTTATGTTTTGGATCATTCTCTTGTTGGAAGACAAATCTACGTCCCAGTCTCAGGTCTTTTGCAGACTCCATCAGGTTTTCTTCCAGAATGGTCCTGTATTTCGCTCCATCCATCTTCCCATCAATTTTAACCATCTTCCCTGTCCCTGCTGAAGAAAAGCAGGCCCAAACCATGATGCTGCCACCACCATGTTTGACAGTGGGGATGGTGTGTTCAGGGTGATGAGCTGTGTTGCTTTTACACCAAACATAAAGTTTTGAATTGTTGCCAAAAAGTTCAATTTTGGTTTCATCTGACCAGAGCACCTTCTTCCACATGTTTGGTGTGTCTCCCAGGTGGCTTGTGGCAACCTTTAAACTACACATTTTATGTATATCTTTAAGAAATGGCTTTCTTCTTGCCACTCTTCCATAAAGGCCAGAGTTGTGCAATATACGACTGATTGTTGTCCTATGGACAGAGTCTCCCACCTCAGCTGTAGATCTCTGCAGTTCATCCAGAGTGATCATGGGCCTCTTGGCTGCATCTCTGATCAGTCTTCTCCTTGTATGAACTGAAAGTTTAGAGGGACGGCCAGGTCTTGGTAGATTTGCAGTGGTCTGATACTCCTTCCATTTCAATATTATCGTTTGCACAGTGCTCCTTGGGATGTTTAAAGCTTGGGAAATCTTTTTGTATCCAAATCCGGCTTTAAACTTCTTCACAACAGTATCTCGTACCTGCCTGGTGTGTTCCTTGTTCTTCATGATGCTCTCTGCGCTTTTAACGGACCTCTGAGACTATCACAGTGCAGGTGCATTTATACTGAGACTTGATTACACACAGGTGGATTGTATTTATCATCATTAGTCATTTAGGTCAACATTGGATCATTTAGAGATCCTCACTGAACTTCTGGAGAGAGTTTAATGCACTGAAAGTAAAGGGGCTGAATAATTTTGCACGCCCAATTTTTCAGTTTTTGATTTGTTAAAATTTTTTGAAATATCCAATAAATGTCGTTCCACTTCATGATTGTGTCCCACTTGTTGTTGATTCTTCACAAAAAAATAGAGTTTTATATCTTTATGTTTGAAGCCTGAAATGTGGCAAAAGGTTGCAAAGTTCAAGGGTGCCGAATACTTTCGCAAGGCACTGTATATGCTATAATGGCACAGAAACAAAATTGAGTTCCCTATCTATCTCTATGGAAGTCAATAGAGGAAAAGATAGAAAGGGGGTGTGTTCAAACAGTAAGCCTAACGAAGCTGTAGACGAAAGTCGGGGAGGTGCATCTGAAAAGTCGGACACTGGCTTGGTTTCCAAATAAAATCTGGCAACAGATTTATGGGAATATTCTAAAATCCTCAAAGAAAATGTGCACATTGTCCTACCATTGGTGTTTCCACCAAACTGACATGTTGAGGACAAAAGTCAGTGCCTGATGACATGGCACACACTTTTTGGTTTTCATGTACCAAATAAAAATTGAATGTTAAATGTTTCCATTGCATTTTCAACTCTACCAATAGTTGTCACAAACTGTTGCATTAAATAGCAAATGTGCTTACTCTTTGCATGTGCACTCCAGCCAACAGCTGGCAGATAGTGCGGATAGGTTAGTCTACATGAGAACATTTTGGATAAGAGAAACTCAAATCTCTTGCCACTTAAATAAATGTAATAAATGGATTCAATAAAGTTATCACT
The DNA here is from genome assembly GCF_023373465.1 of Oncorhynchus keta. Lineage (NCBI taxonomy): Eukaryota > Metazoa > Chordata > Actinopteri > Salmoniformes > Salmonidae > Oncorhynchus > Oncorhynchus keta. Next base: position 71,967,420 of record NC_068454.1, on the reverse strand, counting down.
TGTCACTTTAAATATTGCCACTTTAATGATGTCTACATATCTTACATTATTCATCTCGTATGTTCAGTGGGGAGAGAACAAGTATGTGATACACTGCCGATTTTGCAGGTTTTCCTACTTACAAAGCATGTAGAGGTCTGTAATTTTTATCATAGGTACACTTCAACTGTGAGAGACGGAATCTAAAACAAAAATCTAGAAAATCACATTGTATGATTTTTAAGTAATTCATTTGCATTTTATTGCATGACATAAGTATTTGATACATCAGAAAAGCAGAACTTAATATTTGGTACAGAAACCTTTGTTTGCAATTACAGAGATCATACGTTTCCTGTAGTTCTTGACCAGGTTTGCACACACTGCAGCAGTGATTTTGGCCCACTCCTCCATACAGACCTTCTCCACATCCTTCAGGTTTCGGGGCTTTCGCTGGGCAATACGGACTTTCAGCTCCCTCCAAAGATTTTCTATTGGGTTCAGGTCTGGAGACTGGCTAGGCCACTCCAGGACCTTGAGATGCTTCTTACGGAGCCACTCCTTAGTTGCCCTGGCTGTGTGTTTTGGGTCGTTGTCATGCTGGAAGACCCAGCCACGACCCATCTTCAATGCTCTTACTGAGGGAAGGAGGTTGTTGGCCAAAATCTTGCGATACATGGCCCCATCCATCCTCCCCTCAATAAGGTGCAGTCGTCCTGTCCCCTTTGCAGAAAAGCATCCCAAAGAATGATGTTTCCACCTCCATGCTTCAAGGTTGGGATGGTGTTCTTGGGGTTGTACTCATCCTTCTTCTTCCTCCAAACACGGCGAGTGGAGTTTAGACTAAAAAGCTATATTTTTGTCTCATCAGACCACATGACCTTCTCCCATTCCTCCTCTGGATCATCCAGATGGTCATTGGCAAACTTCAGCCGCGCCTGGACATGCACTGGCTTGAGCAGGGGGCCCTTGCGTGCACTGCAGGATTTTAATCCATGACGGCGTAGTGTGTTACTAATGGTTTTCTTTGAGACTGTGGTCCCAGCTCTCTTCAGGTCATTGACCAGGTCCTGCCGTGTAGTTCTGGGCCTATCCCTCACCTTCCTCATGATCATTGATGCCCCACGAGGTGAGATCTTGCATGGAGCCCCAGACCGAGGGTGATTGACCGTCATCTTGAACTTCTCCCATTTTCTAATAATTGCGCCAACAGTTGTTGCCTTCTCACCAAGCTGCTTGCCTATTGTCCCGTAGCCCATCCCAGCCTTGTGCAGGTCTACAATTGTATCCCTGATGTCCTTACACAGCTCTCTGGTCTTGGCCATTGTGGAGAGATTGGAGTCTGTTTGATTGAGTGTGTGGACAGGTGTCTTTTATACAGGTAACGAGTTCAAACAGGTGCAGTTAATACAGGTAATGAGTGGAGAACAGGAGGGCTTCTTAAAGAAAAACTAACAGGTCTGTGAGAGACTGAATTTTTACTAGTTGGTAGGTGATCAAATACTTATGTCATGCAATAAAAGGCAAATGAATTACTTAAAAATCATACAATGTGATTTTCTAGATTTTTGTTTTAGATTCCGTCTCTCACAGTTGAAGTGTACCTATGATAAAAATTGCAGACCTCTACATGCTTTGTAAGTAGGAAAGCCTGCAAAATCGGCAGTGTATCAAATACTTGTTCTCCCCACTGTATATATTGTATTCCATACCATCTGCATCTTGCCTAAGCCGCACGGCCATCACTCATCCATATATTTATATGTACATATTCTTATTCCTCCCTTTACATTTGTGTGTATAAGGTAGTCATTGTGAATTTGTTAGATTACTTGTTAGATATTACTGCACTGCCGGAACTAGAAGCTCAAGCATTTCACTACACTCGCATTAACATCTGCTAACCATTTATTGATATTTTTATTTGTTAAACAGCAGTCACGCATCTATCATCATGTCACCAGAATAAGACTCCTCAACATTTTTTGGGGAAAGGAGCACTTTCACCACCCTGTGAACTTCACAATTGATTTAATCTGTAGCCTTATAAACTACATGCTTTCCAGGGTCGTAGTGGGAGGACCACACCATGTCATCGCGTGACTCCAAATGTATTATTCTTTCAATATTTGCGCATAAAGGTGTTTCCACTTTCATTTCTCGCATAATTCATTTTATTGATACAAACAGATCCCACCATGTCAAACCAAACATTGTGCTGGCATTTGTAAAATTGTACCGAAACTGTTTCCATGACAGCTGTCATGATTTACTTTAATAAGGTATGACTTTACTCCCATAAAAACTGGATGAAAATATGGTTAGTGTCACCAAACAACTGCATTACACTCAAAATAATTAGAATTCAGATGCTAATCTGGTTGACGGCCCTAGTTAGCTAGCTAACCAAACCCATTATGATTGATAGCTAGCATGCTAGCTAGCTTGACTGCTACATGCAACAATAACAGTCAAGTTTAATCTTAATGAATGTCTTAACAGTCCAAAACAACATATAAGCCTGTTAGATAAAAATTATATTATGAAATGTACAGGCAAAATGCAAACCACTACAGAAACTGTGTATCTGGTGACACTTCCACATCCAGTTGAGCAGTGGCTCTCCCTGATGGAGACATCCTTGAGTCCCGCTCAACATCCACTCGAGGGCTCCAAAATGGACTGTACAGCTCACCTGGACAGCCCGCCAGGGGGAGCCCTCGAGTGGATGTTGAGCCTGATGCGGGACTTCTGCATCTAGAGCAACATCCACTTGAGGCTATTACTCAATGACTCGAGGGCTAGGCAGGCTACTCACAGTAGTAGGCCTACATGGGAAAGTCTTGATGTGTGGGATAGCATGTAGCTAACTTTTTAGGGCCAAAGCCAAGTTGGCGTAACCTATAACCAAGCTTAGCCTTTTGTTTTTTTCCAAAGGTTTGTAATTTTCTTGTTTTGTTCTAACCTGGAACTGACGCTCTTCTGTTGCCTCTGTTTGAAACTGCTGGGCCAACCTTAGAATAGGCTATACCCCACTTTCTGGCATGCTTAGGAAATCATTTTACTCCCACTGAATGTTACCTCACTCAGACCTAACATACAGTGCTAAACTTGTTTTGAACTGTGAAATAATAATATGGAAAATAGTCTCAAAATGCCAAATTAACTGCACACCATTTTTATGTTTTTAAACAGCCTAAAACAGATTCAGGGTAGCCTAAGCAGCCAATAGTTGGCACTACAGTCTAGGCTTGATGAGCCTTCCCGGTAATACACTCGTGTCCCCCATGGAGCGGCATTCAGCTGCAAAGGCATCATCAAATATTTGTTTAACTAACCCAAGATAGACCACAGGCTGTCGTTTCCAATGGGAGCAAATTAATCATAGTGGGCAGAACAAGCAAGCATTCTCATGTATTTTCGATTTAGGATGGTGCACACCCTTGACTGAGCACGGTGTACAACAAATTGTCCGAAAATATGAAAATGGTGGTGGAAAATAGTTTTATTCGTACACATTTTCCTGTTTTTAAGCGGCTCGACATTAAAAATTGTTAATGAGGTTGATTATGCCTTTGCAGTCTGAATGGAGGATGGTCTATTTACGAGCCAGGCCACAGGGGACGAGTGTCTTACCCGCAATGCACATCAAACCTAGACGATAGTTGCGCTAGATTTGCACTACCGGCTGCCTAGGATAGATTCATGGGTGTGCTCTCTCAGTCCGCACACAGTTCATGCATTTAAAATGTTTAACGTTGTCCAACACTATAGCAATTCGGTGACTGAATCTGCGTTTGTTTGTGAAAAAAATTAAAATCAAAATAGAGTTGGCTGTAAGGTTGTTTACCTCTCAGTAGCTGGGTAGTTTTGGAGGGCAGATTGCGTTTCTTCTCAGACCAACCCCTAACCCCCTCCTCCCTCACCAGACGCTCAGATATACTAGACTACGAAAACTTTGTTGGATGTTTCAGGAGAAACATTTCAGGACCAGATTTGTATTATTTTTTAAACAAATGTATGTACGTTAAGTACGCTCATTAACCGTGTTTTATCAGTTTTGCAAAGGAGACATTTGGTTTCGGTGAATAAAAACACTAGAAACATTGTATCTGAAGGAGCGCACTGGGCGGAGGCAGCGACCCAAGCATTTTTGTTATTCATCTAAACTCCACAGGCACCTCTTTTCCATTAATTGGACTTCTGACAGGTAATTTGTTTTCATTTGCCAAAAATCTTTTACCAAAAGGTAATTTTCCCCGTCAAAACATGTGAACAATTAGGCTACAACAACGTGACTGTTCTGACAGGCTGTTATACATGTACTTTGGGGAAGAAAGCTGTTATTGACCTGTGCGCAGCTTTAAAGTTTGTGTATAAATTCCTAAACTTATTTAAATAGCCTTGCAAGTAAGCCAATTTTTCAGTTGGTTTTAAGAACATTTAGCCCACAGAATGCTCCCCATATCATTACATTTACAACGATTTGTAAATATCTTAGAGCACGTGACCATACATTTTGTATTTATTTATTTCACCTTTATTTTATCAGGTAGTCCTACTGAAACCAAGGTATATTTTACAGATGAGTCCTGAATTACATAAATGACAGAAGATACATGCATCAAAATCTAAATGCAAAATGCTTGGAAGAAAAACATGGTCATAAACACAAACACATTCATCAGCAATAAGGTCCTCAATCATCTTTCAGGATTGCCCAAGAGACACCAAAACATCTAGTTTAAGAACATTTAAGCTTGTTCCACAAATAAGGTGCAAGAAAAGTAAATAGACTTTTAGTTAACTCATCAAAATGCTTTTTGAAAGACAGCTTTTCATCTATTCAGAAGCCCAGACAGGAGGTGGGGGGTGTCAATGTAAATAGTCTGGGTGGCCATTTGATTAATTGCTCCGCAGTCTTATGGCTTAGGGATAGAAGCTGTAAAGGAGCCTTTTGTTCCTAGACTTGGCACTCCGGTACTGCTTGCCATGCAGAAGCAGAGAGAACCGTCTATGACTTTGGTCACTGGAGACTGACAATTTTTTGGCCTTTCCTCTGACACCGCCTGGTATATAGGTCCTGGATGGCAGGAAGCTTTGCCCCAGTGTCGTACGCACTACCCGGTTAGGGTGCTCTCTCTGGTGCAGCTTTAGAACTTTTTGAGGATCTGGGGAGCCCATGCCAAATATTTTCTGTCTCCTGAGGGGGAAAAGGTGTTGTCGTGCCCTCTTCACGACTGGAGTGGTGTGTTTGTGGACAACAAGGAACTTGAAACTCTTCACCCGCTCCACTACAACCCCGTCGATGTTAATGGCGGCCTGTTCGGCCAGCCTTTTCCTGTAGTCCACAATCAGCTCCTTTGTCTTGCTCACACTGAGGGAGAGGTTATTGTCTTGGCACCACACTGCCTGGTCTCTGTCCTCCACCATATAGGCTGTTTCATCGTTGTCGGTGTGTAGTCAGCAAACTTAATGATGGTGTTAGAGTCGTGTTTGAACAGGGAGTACAGAAGGGGAAGTCCAGGATAAATAACGTGCCCAATTTCAACTTCCTACTCATGCCAAGAATTTAAGATATGCATGTTATTAGTAGATTTGGATAGAAAACACTTTCAAGTTTCTAAAACTGTTTGAATCATGTCTGTGAGTATACAGAACGTACGTTTTTGTCTCTGTTTCGCCGAAAATACTTTTAAAAATCTGACACGTGCTGGATTCACAACGAGTGTAGCTTTAATTGAGTATCTTACATGTGTCATTTAATGAAAGTTAGATTTTTATATCATTGTTTTAAATTTGCTGCAACCGTCCCCTATACCATAGGAAGTTAAGGAAGACGACCTCTTCTGCAAACCAGGACAACAGGAGAGGATATTTTTTAAGTACTGGACAGCTTTGTGAAATCAAATGGACTTCGGTGGTCAAGATGTGTTGGTATCTGTACTGATGGCGCAAAAGCCATGACGGGGAGACATAGTGGAGTGGTAACGTGCATGCAAGCAGTTTCTCCCGACGCCACTTGGGTACACTGCTACAACCACTGAGAGGCTCTTGCTGCTAAGGGAATGCCTGACAGCTTGAAAGACTTTTGCACACTACAGTGAAAATGGTTAACTTTGTTAAAGCAAAGTATTTTCTGCAATATGCAATGATATGAGCAGCGACCATGTAATGCTTTTACAACATACAGAAGTGCGCTGGTTATCAAGGGTCAATATATTGATACGAGCTTAATGTTTTCTTTACTTACCGTCATTTTCTCTTGTCTGACCGTTTGCATGATGACGAGTTTCTCACACAACTGGCCTATCTGGGTGTTTTTCTCACCTGAATGATCAATGTAGGATTACAGGGACTCTCCGCAACTATATTCAATGTACGGGACAAAATTGAGGCTATGATTAAGTTGGAGCGCTTCTCTCTGCATTAACAGGTCTTTCCATAATTTTTTATTTTTTTGTGTGCAAATTATCTCAAGCTTACGGATGTCAATGTGATATTGCGAAGCAGCTGAGTGAGTTGGATGTGCAATTACGCAGGTACTTTCCCGAAACGGATGACACAAACAACTGGATTCGTTATCTCTTTCGTGCCCTGCCTTCAGTCCACTTACCAATGTCTGAATAAGAGCGCCTCATTGAAATTGCAACAAGCGGTTCTGTGAAAATATCATTTAATCAGAAGCCACTGCCAGATTTGGGGATTTTTGGACACTGAAGCCCTTTGCAAACACATACCTATGTGAAAACATGTACCGATGTGAGAGGGGATTCTCGGCCCTCACTAGCATGAAAACTAAATACCGGCACCGACTGTGTGTGAAAAATGATTTAAGACTGAGACTCTCTCCAATACAACCCAACATTGCAGAGTTATGTGCATCCTTTCAAGCACACCCTTCTCATTAACCTGTGGTGAGCTATTTACAATTTTTGATGAACAAATAAGGTTTTATATGTAAGATGGTTAAATAAACAGCAAACATGTAGGTATCACAGACTCTGTCAGTGAGAGATTGACAATGTCAGTGAATACACTTGCTAGTTGTCAGTTCTCTGGTGTGATGACTCACACATCACCATCTGGCAGTCCGACGGACAAACTTGGATTTGGGGGATTCCAGGAGAACGCCACCTGCCCGAATGCATAGTGCCAACTGTAAAATTTGGTGGAGGAGTAATAACGGTCTGGGGCTGTTTTTCATGGTTTAGGCCATACTTCCAGTGAATGGGGATCTTAACACTGACATTCTAGACGATTCTGTGCTTCCTTTGTGGCAGCAAATTGGCGAAGGCCCTTTCCTGTTTCAGCATGACAATCCCCCCGTGCACAAAGCGAAGTCCATACAGAAATTGTCTGTCGATCAGTGTGGAAGAACTTGACTGGCCTGCACAGCGCCCCGACCTCAACCCCATCAAACACCTTTGGGATGAATTGAAACGCAGACTGTGAGCCAGGACTAATTGCCCAACATCAGTGCCCGACTTCACGAATGCTTTTGTGGCTGAATGGAAGCAAGTCCCTGCAGCAATGTTCTAACATGTAGTGGAAAGCCTATCCAGAAGAGTGTAGGCTGTTGTAGCAGTGAAGGGGGGACCAACTCCATATTAATGCTCATGATTTTGGACTGAGATGTTTAACGAGCAGGTGTGCACATACCTTTGGTCATGTAGTGTATAATATTTAAGTAAAACATTACCATGTCAAACCTCGCTTAAATTTGTATATGGTTACATATCTCTCTATTATGCGTGAGAATACTTTGGAACAGATTTACAAAATGAAAATCACTTAGAGCCAATTTGCTTTAATTTTTACAGTATTTTATGTCCAACAAATTAAATCACCCGGGAATCAAATTTGGCCACAAGCCACCAGTTGGCATAGGCCTGCTGTACCATAAATGTTCAAAACAGACTGGGTTAACAGTTTCGGTGCTTGTAGTAGCCTAGCCTGTTTGGGATAGGGGGCAGCATTTTCACGTTTGGATGAAAAGCGTGCCCAGAGTAAACTGCCTGCTACTCAGTCCCAGTTGCTAATATCATTAGTAAATTTTGATAGACAACACTCTAAAGTTTCTAAAACTTGAGAAAACCTGAGAAAAACCCACCAGGAAGTGGGAAATCTGAGGTTTGTAGTTTTTCAACTCTTTGCCTATCGAATATACAGTGTCTATGGGGTCAAATTGCACTTCCTAAGGCCTCCACTAGACGTCAACAGTCTTTAGAACATTGTTTGATGCTTCTACTGTAAAGGAGAGAGGAATGAGAGGGGATTGAGTCAGTGGTCTGGCGGAGTGGCATGAGCTGACCGCGCGTTCAGGTGAGAGTTAGCTTGAGTTCCATTGCATTTCTGAAGACAGGAATTATCTAGTTGGAACATTATTGAAGATTTATGATAAAAACATCCTAAAGATTGATTCTATACTTCATTTGACATGTTTCTACGAACTGTAATATGACTTTTTAAAACTTTTCGTATGAACTATGCGATTGTGCATTGAGCATTTGGATTACTGGGCTAAACGCACGAACAAAAAGGAGGTATTTGGACAAATTATGGACTTTATCGAACAAATCAAACATTTATTGTGGAACTGGGATTCCTGGAAGTGCATTCTGATGAAGATCATCAAAGGTAAGTGAATATTTATAATGCTCTTTCTGACTTCTGACTCCAACATGGCGGATATCTGTATGGCTTGATTTGTTGTCTGAGCGCCGTACTCAGATTATTGCATGGTTTGCTTTTTCCGTAAAGTTTTTAAAAAAATCTGACACAGAGGTTGCATTAAGGAGAAGTATATCTCTAATTCTGTGCGTAACCCTTGTATCTTATATTAAAGTTTTGATGACTATTTCTGTAAATTGATGTGGCTCTCTGCAAAATCACTGGATGTTTTGGAAGCAAAACATTACTGAACGTAACGTGTCAATGTAAACTGAGATTTCTGGATATAAATATGCACTTTATCGAACAAAACATACATGTATTGTGTAACATGAAGTCCTATGAGTGTCATCTGATGATGATCATCAAAGCTTACTGATTCAGTTTCTCTTTCTGCTTTTTGTGACTCATCTCATTGGCTGGAAAATGGCTGTGTGTGTTTTTGTGACTAGGCTCTGACCTAACATAATCATATGTTGTGCTTTCGCTGTAAAGCCTTATTGAAATCGGACATGATGGGAATATTAACAAGACGTTTCTTTCATTTGGTGTATTGCACATGTGAATGTATGAAAGTTCATATTTAAAAAATATATTTTTGAATTTCGCGTGCTGCCTTTTCAGTGCAATGTTGTCGAGTGGAGAACCCCTAGCCATAAGAAGCTAGTCTACTTTTCTTACTTTTTATTTGTCCTTTTCAGTTAAGTCAAAATGCAATAACCTCAACTCTCAAGGCATGAGAAGTAGCTATCTATAGCCTAATGGGCTAGATGAAAACCATGACTGAGGTTAAAAGTATTTTCTAAGAATAACTTAGTTTAAATGGCCATCTGATGCCCATCACAGTATGATATTCCTTCATATGGAAATCTACATAATGTATAGTATGAGTTCTGCCACCGCATCTGCTGCCAGAGTAGTTCTTAATTATCATATTTCAGTTGGACAGAAGTCCTGAGGACAGTGACTTAATCTGACAGGTGATGTAATTAATACATAATTAGATATATAATATGACTAATTTGTATGTTCACTGTTCAATTCTCCCAAAATCCCACATTCGTGTTCTGCACATGAATCAAAAATACTCACAGTTCCCTAGAGATTAGTGTCAAGTGAGTACATTCTTCTGCAGCACTCCAACAAACAAGATTTTGTTTAAAGAAAATGTTAGGCTTATAGTTGGAGTCATTGGAAGTTGGAAGTTTACATACAGTTAGGTTGGAGTCATTAAAACTCATTTTTCAACCACTCCACAAATTTCTTGTTAACAAACTATAGTTTGGGCAAGTCTGTTAGGACATCTACTTTGTGCATGACACAAGTCATTTTTCCAACAATTGTTTACAGACAGATTATATCACTTATAATTCACTGTATCACAATTCCAGTGGGTCAGAAGTTTACATACACTAAGTTGATTGTGCCTTTAAACATCTTGGAAAATTCCAGAAAATTGTGTCATGGCTTTAGAAGCTTCTGATAGGCTAATTGACATAATTTGAATCAATTGGAGGTGTACCTGTGGATGTATTTCAAGGCCTACCTTCAAACTCAGTTCCTCTTTGCTTGACATTATCGGAAAATCAAAAGAAATCAGCCAAGACCTCAGAAGAAAATGTGTAGACCAACACAAGTCTGGTTCATTTTTTCAGCAATTTCCAAACGCCTGAAGGTACCACGCTCATCTGTACAAACAATAGTATGCAAATATAAACAACACAGGACCACGCAGTCGTCATACCGCTCGGGAAGGAGACGCGTTTTGTCTCCTAGAGAAGAACGTACTTTGGTGCAAAAAGTGCAAATCAATCCCAGAACAACAGCAAAAAGGACCTTGTGGAGATGTTGGCGGAAACGGCTACAAAAGTACCTATATTGACATAATCTGAAAGGCTGCTCAGCAAGGAAGAAGCCACTGCTCCAAAACAGCCATAAAAAGCCAGACTACTGTTTGCAAAATGTGGACAAAGATCGTACTTTTTGGAGAAATGTCCTTTGGTCTGATGAAACAAAAATAGAACTGTTTCGCCATAATGACCATTGTTATGTTTGGAGGAAAAAGGGCGATGCTTGCAAGCCGAAGAACACCATCCCAGCCGTGAAGCATGGGGGTGACAGCATCATGTTGTGGGGGTGCTTTGCTGCAGGATGGACTGGTGCACTTCACAAAATAGATCATGAGGGAAGAGGAAAATTCCGTGGATATATTGAAGCAACATCTCAAGACATCAGTCAGGAAGTTAAAGCTTGGTCACAAATGGGTCTTCCAAATGGACAATGACCATGCTTGACCATACTTCCAAAGTTGTTGCAAAATGTCTTAAGGACGACAAGGTCAAGGTATTGGAGTGGCCATCACAAAGCGCTGACCTCAATTCTATAGAAAATCTGTGGGCAGAACTGAAAAAGTGTGTGCGAGCAAGGAGGCCTAAAAACCTGACTCAGTTACACCAGCTCTGTCAGGAGGAATGGCCCAAAACACCCCCGACTTATTGTGGGAAGCTTGTGGAAGGCTACCCGAAACATTTGAGCCAAGTTAAACCATTTAAAGGCAATGCCACCGAATACTAATTGAGTGTATGTTAACTTCTGACCCACTGGGAATGTGATGAAAGAAATGAAAGCTGACATAAATCATTCTTTATCCTGTTATTCTGACATTTAACAATCTTAAAATAAAGTGGAGATCCTAGATGACCTAAAACAGGGAATTTTTATTCTGATTAAATGTCAGGAATAGTGAGAAACTGAATTTAAATGAAGTTGGCGACGGTGTATGTAAACTTCCAACTTCAACTGTATCTGCTGTCAGTAACAAAATTAAGGACACTTTCTGCCCAGGGTGCCAATGCCTCCACAAACAACAGTCAGGACACTTTCTGCCCAGGATGCCAAAGCCTCCACAAACAACAGTCAGGACACTTTCTGCCCAGGGTGCCAATGCCTCCACAAACAACAGTCAGGACACTTTCTGCCCAGGATGCCAAAGCCTCCACAAACAACAGTCAGGACACTTTCTGCCCAGGGTGCCAATGCCTCCACAAACAACAGTCAGGACACTTTCTGCCCAGGGTGCCAATGCCTCCACAAACAACAGTCAGGACACTTTCTGCCCAGGGTGCCAATGCCTCCACAAACAACAGTCAGGACACTTTCTGCCCAGGGTGCCAATGCCTCCACAAACAACACTCCAGTGTGGGAGTTTTGGTTTAAGAGCCACGACTGATAAACACATGATGGGAAAATCTAGAAGAAGGGCTTGGACGAACATTTGTAGAAAGAATGGTCTATGTGTGAAAAACAGACTGTAGCGCCATACCGTCGTGCGCAGTGACTGCACATTCCAGCTGAGAAAAAAAGCTGAATTTGTGCCTTCAAAAAGGATTCACACCCCTTGACATTTTCCAATTTCTTTTTGTTACATACTGAATTTCAAATGGATGAAACTTAGATTTGTTTTTCACTGGCTTACACACAATAACCCATAATGTCAAAGTGGAATTGTTTTTTTTTGTTTTCTTTTTAACAAATTAATTAAAAATGAAAAGTGGAAATTTCTTGAGACAATTATTCAACTCCGTTGTTATGGTAAGCCTAAATAAGTTCAGGAGTAAAACATGTGCTTTAACAAGTCCCTTAACAAGTTGGACTCACTGTGTGCAATAAAAGTGTTTAACATTCGTTTTTTGAATGACAACCTTATCTGTACCCCACACATACATATAAGGTCCCTCAGTCGAAGAGTGAATTTCAAACACAAATACCAGGGAAGTTTTCCAATGCCTTGCAAAGAAGGGCACCTACTGGTAGATGGGTCAAAATATATATATATTTTTAAAGCACACATTGAATATTCCTTTGAGCATGGTGAAGTTATTTATTACACTTTCGATGGTGTATCAATACACCCAGTCACTACAAAGATATAGGTGTCGTTCCTAACTTAGTTGCCGGAAAGGAAGGAAACCGCTCAGAGATTTCACCATGAGGCCAGTGGTGATTTTAACAGTTACTGAGCTTAATGGCTGTGATAGGAGAGAATTGGGGATGGATCAGCAACATTGTAGTTATTTCACAATATTAACCTAATCAACAGTGAAAAGAAGGAAGCCTGTACAGAATGAACATGTTCCAAAACATAATCCTGTTTGCAACAAGGCACTAAAATAATACTGCAAATAAATGTGGCGAAGAAATTCAGTTTTTGTCATGAATACAAAGTGTTTTGGGGGGGGGCAAATCCAATACAGCACATTACGGAGTACCGCTCTCCATATTTTCAAGCATAGTGGTGGCTGCATCATTTTATGTGTATGCTTGTAATCATTTAGGACTAGGGAGCTTTTCAGGATAAAAAATAAATAGAATGGAGCTAAGCACCGGCAAAATTCGAGAGGAAAACCTGGTTGTCTGCTTTATACCAGACACTGGGAGATGAATTCAGCTTTCAGCAAGAGAGTAACCTAAAACACAAGCCAAATCTACACTGGAGTTGCTTACCAAGAAGAAAGTGAATGTTCCTAAGTGGCCAAGTTACAGTGTTGACTTAAATCTACTTGGAAATCTATGTGGAAATCTATGGAAATCTACCTGAAAATGGTTGTCTAACCATGATCAACAACCGATTGGACAGAGCTTGAAGAATTTTTAAAATAATAATGGGCAATTGTTGTACAATCCAGGTGTGGAAAGCTCTTAGAAACTTACCCAGAAAGACACTCAGCCGTAATTGCTTAAAGGTGATTCTAACAATTATTGACTTAGGGGATTGAATACTATTAGTGACCTATATATTAGTAATTTATTTCACTACATATATATATATATTTTTTTTTACGAATGTTAGCATTTTTCTTCCACTTTGACATTACATGGTGTTTTGTGTAGATCTTTGACAACAAATTACAATTAAATCCATTTTAACCCCACTTTGTAACTCAACAAAATGTAGAAAAAGTAAAGGGGCGTGAATACTTTCTGAAGGCACTGTATGTCTTTAACCCAGGACAGGATACCTGTGTTCTATGGTGCAGACACTGAAATAACCCCCTCTACCCTTACCCCGAGTCAGGAGCTAATAACATAAAGAGATCATGGGGGAACTGTTTAATATGGCTGCAATCCCGTTAACGGGATCGATATGACACCAGCCAGTGAAAGTGCAGGGCGCCAAATTCAAAACAACAGAAATCTCATAATTTAAAATTCCTCAAACATACATGTATTTTATACCGTTTTAAAGGTAATCTTGTTGTTAATCCCACCACAGTGTCCGATTTCAAATATGCTTTACAGCGAAAGCACCACAAACGATAATGTTAGGTCACCACCAAGCCACAGAATTAAACACAGCCATTTTTCCAGCCAAAGATAGGAGTCACAAAAAGCACAAAGAGAGAAAATGAATTACTAACCGTTGGTGATCTTCATCAGATGACACTCATAGGACTTCATGTTACACAATACATGTATGTTTTGTTTGATAAAGTTCATATTTATATCAAAATATCTGAGTTTACATTGGCGCGTTACGTTCACTAGTTCTAAAAACATCCAGTGATTTTGCAGAGCCACATCGATTCAACAGAAATACTCATCATAAATGTAGATGATAATACAAGTTATACACATGGATTTATAGATATACCTCTCCCTAATGCAACCGCTGTGTCAGATTTCAAAAAAACTTTACGGAAAAATAAACGCATTTTTACTTTTGAGACGGCGCTCAAAAGTAAAAACACCACAGCCGCAAAGATGGCGTCAACATAAACAAGAAATTACATGATAAATCTTCCCTTACCTTTGATGATCTACATCAGAAAGCACTCCAGGAATCCCATGTCCACAATAAATGATTGTTTTGTTCGAAAATGTCTGTTATGTCCAAATACCTTCTTTTGTTAGCGCGTTTGGTATACATATCCAAACGCTAATTCTGGTCAGCGTTTATATCGGACAAAAACTTCAAAAAGTGATATTTCCGGTCAAAGGAACATTTCAAACTAAGTACAGAATCAATCATTAGGATGTTTTTAACATATAGCTTCAATAAAGTTCCAACCGGAGTACTCCTTCTTGTCTTCGTGAGTAATGGAACGCAAGTGACTACCATAAGGAATTAACATGATCAGAAAATGGCTGACTGCCAGACACCTGACTGATTCTGCTATCATTCACTCCCACAACATCATAGAAGTCTCCATTATAATTTCTATTGATGGTTGACATCCAGTGGAACCCCTAGGCGGTGCAACATCATTCATATCTCAAGGGGATTTCATTGGGGACTCTGGTGAATACAGACAAAGCTCAGATTTCTGACTTCCTGTTTTGATTTCAACTCAGGATTTTGCCTGCCAATATGAGTTCTGCTATACTCACAGACATCATTCAAACAGTTTTAGAAACTTTAGAGTGTTTTTTATCCAATACTACTAATAAAATGCATATATTACAAACTGAGACTGGGGAGCAGGCCGTTTACTTTAGGCACCTTATTCATCCAAGCTACTCAATACTGCCTCCCAGCCATAAAAAGTTAAAGTTGCAGGGTGTTGTGACTAGCTCTGTTGGTCCCCTCCGATACAAAGCTGTATGTGTTCATCAACAAGGCTGACGTTAAAATGCTGGGTTCTGCACCTATTCCCACCACAACCAGACCTGTCAGACACTGGTGGTGGGAGAACTTCAACACTCCGCTGGTCAGGACAACTGTGTAAGCCTGTTATGTTTCCTCATTATGAGCATAGCAGTCTTTCCATTACGTTATGCTTGAAATAAGTAATTGCGTCCCCCCAGGGGATTGAACTTGGTTCTCAAATAAAGTATTTGCTTTCTGTTTTGCCATTTTTCTCCTACACTTTCAATCGTTGTCTTTGGGAGGTCCTTCATGTTTCTGGTGGTTGTTTCCCTTTGTCTCCAGGTGACATGGATCTCTCTCTGTTGGTGGCATTCTGCTCCTGTGTTCCTCCTGCTTTGGGTGAGCTTTTTCCTTTCACTTTTTTATGTTGGAGCTTCTCTCTCAAAATACTTGACTCCGGCACATGAATGGTGACTGAGGAGCATTCACAGTGTGGTTGAGGGAAGTGTAATGTTTTATTCAGAGTGCCAGTGATTTAAAGAATGAGCTGGTCTCTGGTCTGTCTGTACTAACAGGGTCAGGATTTGGCAGGGAGATGCCAGGTAAGTTTGCAGTGCATTGGATGCCTCAGCTGTGTCAAAGGAATGAGAAATGCAGTCTGTCTGCCTTTGAATAGACACAGAATGCATGGCCATCCTTTTTGGCTTATCAGTTGCCCTAGAGCAGTGTTTCCCAACTCCAGTCCTCAAATACCCACCTTTTTTTACAGTACACATTTTTATTGTAGCCCTGGACAAACAAACCTGATTCAACTTGTCAACTAATCATTGAATTAGTTGAATTTGGTGTTTTTGTCCGGGGCTACAACAAAAATGTGTGCTGGTGAGGGGGGGGGGACTGGAGTTGGGAAACACTGCCCGGTCCCCCCAGACTTTTCACATTTTTGTTTTAACCTTAAACTGGCACACCTGATTCAATTAGTCAAAGGCTTGATGATTAGTTGACTAATTGAACCAGGTGTGCCCATTTCGGGTTAAAACAAAAGTGTAACATGTCTGAGGGATGGGGGCAGAGGAGAGGGGTGGGAAACCCTGTCCTAGAGTATGGCTGTCTGTAGAGAAACTGGAAAGGTCATTCACAGTGCAGTGTTTCCCCCTAGGATGTTTTTCAGCAGTGGTGGCAGAGTTAGCAGGGGGAGGTTGGGGGTTGCAGCGGATGGGGTCATCCTGGGGCAGACATCAACATAATAAATAAATAAAAAATATAAAAAAATGTCCAGTGTCGGCCAATGCATGTAGGGGAGACACTGCAATGTGATAGAGGAAAGTGTGTAGTGTCATATTTTAGCGAACTGTGTCGTGTCTTAAGAGTGCCAGTGATTAAAGAATGAGCTGGTCTCTGGTCTGTCTATACTAACAGGGTCATCTATAGGCAGGGACATGCCAGGTAAGTTTGTTTTATTGGATGCCTCAGTGTTGTCATAAAGGAATGAGAAACACGGTGTCTGTTTTGGAATGGGCACTGAGAATGCACAGCCATATTTGTTATTGGCTGGTCAGTTGCCCTAGAGCAAGGTTTCATCAAACTCAGTCCTAGGGTCCCCATTTTGGTTTTTACCCTAGCAGTGCACAGTTGATTGAAATAACTCCTAGTTGGGGTGGCAGGACCGAGTTTGGGAAACTCTGCCGTAGAGCACATGTGTTGAACTCGGCCCTCCGTGAAATGAGTGTCTGTGGGTTTTCGCTCCGCCCTAATTAGTAAATAACTCTCCTCACCTGGTTGTCTAGGTCTTAGTTGAAAGGAAAAAGCAAAGACCAGCAGACACTAGGCCATCCATAGAATGAGTTTGATACCCCTAACCTAGAGTATGGCTCTCTGTAGAGTAACTAGCTTTGATTTGTATGCACTTACATAGTGCGCAACCATATTGATTAAGTACTATTGTGTAAGGATTTCAAGTTATGATTAAATCCAGTTAATTTGAAATGGGCTCATCGAGGCTGGTGTAAAAAAGAGCCTTTGCTTCCCTGGCCAGGATTAGCCTTTTTCTCATGTGAGGGATTTTAGTAATCGGTCATTTGAAGTGCAGCTAAGCCTCCCATATTGTAGTAGCATGTGGCGCTAGGCAGTCCTACACTGCACTTTGGGTTGTGTTGTGCTGACTTGTCCCTGAGCAGATTACCCTACATTCGTTGTTTTTCTCCTCAGTCAGCAGGGTGATTTGGGGCAGGATATGAGTTCTCCTGGTAATGGAGAGGAATGACACCAAACAAAAGTGTTTGTCGGACATTAGGCTTATCTACTGCACCATAAAAAGCCCTGCTGGCTCAGGTTGTCGTTCTCTGACATCCTTTAGAAGAAAACAAAATGAAAATGTCAACAGATACAAGATGAGCCAATCAGAGAAGCATTTCATTGTTAGAGAGCTGAGCAGTGATTATTGTACTACACCTTGGGATCTTCAAGAAGTGGTTCTATTACCTCTGTTCTCATCGAAGCAGGAGTACTTTATTTGTTATTTGGTGATCCAGATAACGTGACATCCATGTGATTTAGATTCTTAATCTAAATGGTATTGTGAGGGAAGATGTGACATTTGGTTGATTCTCAAATGGTTACTCACACTGCACAAGCCAACGTGCGTACTCACACACACACACACACACACACACACACACACACACACACACACACACACACAGTGAAGTCTGCTTTATTACATCACCTACCTGAGCTGACATGGGACACTGGCCTTGGGAAATGACTGCAGAGTGGGTATGGTTAAAAATGCATCAGGACTTGCAACTCTGTGTGGTGTCTTGCATCATTGTAGCTTTAGCATTTCCACTACATTTCAACCACATTTTGCAACTTCCCCTTTACTCTTCTGAAGAGAGAGCCACCTGATTGTTGCCAGATTGTATTTAAAAGCATGCACTGTGTATCGCATCACCCAGTGGTTTAATCTGTGTAAGTGCATGCACCATTCCTAAATCTTCAGTACAAGTGGACCATATTTTTAAAAAGCACAGAACACTACAACCAGTCTTACTATCATGTGTACAGTAGTCACTATTTACATTCAATGTACACCTCTGGAACACTTGACTACAGTTCTGAAGGTAAACAGAGCCTTAAACCAGTTCTGAAAGCTTCGTAGTGCACACCAAGCACACAGTCAGAGCTATTCTCTGTCAATCATTAATGCTTTCTGTCTTTTGTTTTCCAGCATCGACGATGGTTGAAAAGGGTAAAGGTTTCTTGTTGTTTCAGATGAACATTACTGTACTGATTGTATTTCACTTTAAAGAGCATGTTGGCAAATCACATACTTTTTGGTCACTCACCATCTTTTTACACCAGTTGCACTCGAAACTCAGTTTATGTTTGAATTAGTTTAACTCCAAACATGGTGTTTAAGTTTCTATTGAAAGGGATCACTATGAATGTGTGTGATTTAAATGAGATTTAATTCCCAGCAGGGCCACAACATTTTTACAAGTCTCCCAGCGATTCCTTTACAATGCATTCCATCTGGCACATGCGTAGCTCTGTCATCTATTTGCTTTGGCTGGCGAGGGGACAAGTGGCCGAGGGGACAAGTGGTCTAATGTGCCCTTTTTAATACCATAGCTGGAATTTCAATGTAGATGTAATAACTGAATAATAACATTCTACAAAATGCAGTCACACACTAAATGTATCTTGTTTTCATGTATTCCCTCTCCTTCTCCCCTCCCAGACTATGACTCTGCGTTTCACTACGGTGAGTGGGGGATGGATCAACATGGACTAACTCCACTGGGGGTAAACGTGACACTTCTCAGGAAATATCTGGGCGGTCAAGACGGGCTCGTGTTTTCCCTCCATTTTTCAAGTTCAACTGTCAAACAGTCCCTCCCACTCTGCTGTATTCTCATTTCTTAACACACTGCTCTATCCTGTCTTCAGCAGGTCTATGCATTCACAGACACATTATAGGATATATTCAGCTCTTACAGTGAATATCCTTCCATGTTTGAGGCAGTAATATCAATCAAAATATAGATACCTATAGATGTGAACCTAATGGATTCATCAATCGTGGCATATACATATGTTTGAATTATCTCATAGGAACATGGTGTCATAATTGCATAGCTTTGCTATGCTGCAATACACCCAAAGAGGGTACAGTGCATACGTATGTACTGATTAAGATGGTTTATGTTACACTGCCTTGCACATGTTCTGTAGTAGTGGGCCTTACTGTGCAGGGATAAAAATGTATTTCTGTTTCAGACTATGAATCTCTGAGGATCGGTGGACTGATCTTCGCTGTGGTACTGTTTGTCATGGGCATTGTCCTAATCGTCAGTAAGTCTGTCTGCCCAACTACGGTTATACTTAAATTGAAATCAAATGTGATTAGTCCCATAAGTTTATTTCTACTGTACCAATCTCATTCCGCAATTGTATTTCTGCACTGTTCAACATGCTGATCCATTGGACAGCCCTTCTTTACCAGTCCAGTCCTTATAAACAAGCCTGGAATCAGTTTACTTGCTGGGGGCTGGGATGCAGGCCAACATGCCTTGCACAACCCCCAGGACACCCAACACCTCTCTACCCTGTAGGCATCTGCACATCTAGGGCACTGACTAAAACTGACCTGGACGCTATGTAGCCTTTTCCCCTCCCTCCTCATCTCATGTTCTTGCACTCATCCACCCCACCCATAGCTGCAGCCCCCCACCCGCCCTAAATCTTACTCCAAGCGTCCATTACATTGGTCATAGATATCACAGGGGGCAAAGGGAGTGTCCCCTCTCCTGCTACTACACATGTGCAAAGAGAAGGCTTTGGGTCTTCAGTGTTCTGTACAAATAATCAATCATTCAAGCGCTTAGTTTGGGTATTTTTTACTGGATAGGGTCTTGTAAAATATAATATTCCAACTTCGAAACAGATCAGTTGCTGAAGTATCTTCATTCTAGTGCTAGTTTACCAGGCATGTGTCTTTGACACCTAGGATGGAGAGAGGCCTGTCAACTCTGGCTATGCTGAGAGTATATCATCTTTCCATCATAGTAGCTCTTCTTCACATCAATTTCTCTTTTTCTGCAGGCCAGAAATGCCCATGCAAATCAAGTCCGAAGTCACGGTAAGTTGGACAAAGAGATAGTGTTGATAAAACATGGCACAGAAAGAACTTTGTGCGGTCTAAACACTTAAGACACCTTCGTCCACTTACCCTCGCCTTATGCCTGTTATGTACGCAGAGAATTTACCCTTTACTGGGAATTTATTCCTTCACATGGTAAATCTGGGGAAAAGGGGCTGAACAGAACCAAAGCAAAGAAAATACATGTCAAAGCCCCCTCTCCTACCTAACCACTACTTACCTATCTTAGCACCACCTGGTACGCTAACCAAAATACAGGGGCTGGTCCGCACAGGTCTTACCTAGTGTGCATAGACAGTAAATACTACGGGTTGTGTCAACTCATTTTAGCTTTGGGAATGATCACAAAGTTTATCCAGAACTCCGACTGGAAGGTGTGGGCTTACTTGAGAAATCTTGATGTAATAAATATATAAGACAAATTCTTCATTCACAAAACCAACTTACACCGAGAGGAAAGTTTTTCTGGAACATGCTTAATCCTGACATTGTCTGGAAAAATGCATGGTTAAGGCCTTACAAATACTGTATACCAAACGAAGTTAAGGAAGATGCACTTCAACATTTTACATAAGATATATCCATGTATTTCTATGATTTCCAAATTTGTGGCTATTGATGATATCTGCGTTTTCTGTGAAAAAGAAGCTGAGAATCTCTCACTTGTTTCTTTGAATGTAAATTTGTGACAGAATTTTGGGAAACCTTGCAAAGTACTTATTTACCATTATGAACACTGCCTATAATTTTAACATAAAATATATAATATGTTACTATTGCAATGATAACAAAACCACTGAAATGATTGTTAATTTTTTAATTCTTGTTGCCAAATACTTTATACACAAACCAAAATTCTATACCAAAATTACCAATTTTTCTGATTGAATTTAATTATCTTATTAAAACACTAACCCTAGTGAATAACAACAAGAATAACATCTTCATGAATCATTATAATAAGATATTTTCAGAGTGAATATAATTGCACTTCAATTGTTTCTTTTTTGTATTTTTTAAATATGTTTTGTATGTTTGACCATTGTAAATACCTATGTTTGCTTTGCTAGACATGTTTGATGTAGCAATGTAAGTTGATTTTTGTATTATGAATTAAATCATTACTTCCTCCCTCGCCCCTTGCCCTGCAAGTGTATACTCGTCAGACGTCATGATACCTCATCAGAAGTGTCCACTTAATTTGAGGGCTGAAGTGTTTGGACCGCAACCCTTGACAGAGTTCATTGTAAGGCCTTTAAAGTGTAATCTCTAGACCAGTAAGAGGAGCTTTTTAGAATATTCTTAACCGTTAGACAGAAGCTTCAGTACTCATTTTGAGTTTTAAGACATTTCCCCCCTATGTTTTAGGGTTTAGATGGCTTGTTTAGATATTGTATACTTTTTAATCACTGTCCAAGTAGTGATTTTGCTCTAGTGGTTTATCTGTTTGTTTTCCATTTTCCTCTCTTAGGCCTTCTGGGGTACCTGAGGCAGAGGCAGGGGTTGTGACAGGTAAAATCATCCATATCTTTGTCTTCAATGGCATATTGGTCTTTATCAAATGTCTGATTTGTATGTATCATTTTATTTATGAAACCAATACATCTCATCATGTTTACCATTCTGCTCTCAGGTCCCCAGTGATGTAAAGTCTCTCCACCAGGCGGCAGCATTGGACAGTGGAGGACTAACTATAGCTATCTCCCAGAGGGCACAAGGCTCCTTTTTTAAATTTCATCCTGCTGATATGTTCTCTTGACATGTTTTTTCATTTCTCTTTTTTCTATATGAATGAATCTACAGCGACAGTATTCTGAAGGCATAATTGGTTGATGCAGTAGGGTAGGCTATAAAACCTTCTGTCATATGTGATAGACACACATGAACAAGCGATTTTGTAATTTAGAACTTGACTATTTATGACTATTTTAAATTGTAATATTTCCACATTGTTAAATAAAGTGATGTAGATGGGTCATTGTGTGTTGTGTTTCAACTTTTCCACTGTCAGCCACTGGCATAGACTGTCTCCCTGTCAGTCACTGCTACTGGCCCAGTTTTCCCCCAGTAGCGCAGTTCTAATGGATATTCAGCACACCCGTTTTGCTGATGTTGCACCTTTCTGCAGGCAATAGTAGATGAACTCATTCAACCTCCTGACAAGTGCAGCAACATCAAACATGCTGCAGCCTATTGTTTAGAACCATTGTTGCATGCTAATCTGTTTTTTGCTTAACAAAAGTGGCCTATCAGATTAGCATGAAAATAACTCCGGTATTGGTATATTCTTGGCCAAAGAGGGTCTAGCTGCAGGATGGATGAGGGAGAGGACCTGTCAAAGACAGCTTTTCAATAGTGACAGATGTATTTCCCCCTTCTAGGAAAGTGGCCACAATCGAAAGAAGGGGGGTTGACTGCATAAGATAAACCTTTTTATCATCCCATTAGGAAAATACTTGAAATCATAATTCCCATTTGAAATGATAAGAATTCTCCTAAATTCACTTGGTCACTCAAATATAGGCTAACTACGGCATTCCTTGTGAAATAATGTAGCTCATTAAACTGGAGTAAAATGATTGCATGAAAGATCACATGCATTTTCTGCCTACACCAGCACCAGGGACTTAAAGATGTTTTCTTCTTTACTATACATTTACTCTGTATTTTTTATATAGATGCTAAGACGGGAATTCCTTTGTGCACAGCCTCTCCCGTGTTGCTCTGTTGCTAGGAATATCTTCTCTCCTCGTGCCGCATTACAAAAGAGACACGCCAATGGGTGGAATAGGGAGAGACCTGTTAGCTCATTCCTCCTCTCGCAGTTTCCCACGCCTCCTCGGGGCATAATGAAAGTAGGCTACTCGAGTGCAGTAGAAAACCATCCGCATTGGCAGGCACATTTTTTTTCAACTTCACACGGTCTTTGGGGGATACCTCAGACTGAGGCTGCAGTATTGAATAGCCTATAACCGAATGCAGTGCCTGTGCATCACCACCAGAGGACCCCCCCCCATGCCTTCTAAGTGTTGGTGCAATTTACTTTCTTGAGCCGCAGTTTTCTTTCTTTTCTTCCAATCCTACTCCACACACCTCAAAAGTGCGCGTCTTCCCATTTTCTGTCCGCTGACCTGAAAACCTGCATCGGGGCGCAAGAGAGACTCAGCAGACAAAGACCCTGCATATCCAGACTGCAGTCATGGCAACTGAAGGAGGTTTGTCTTCTTCTGACTGTAGCCTATGCTAGAGCATCTTTAAATTTAAAAATACCAAAACAATTGAAACTACATAGTGCGTTTCATGATGTTTTTGTTGTTCTTCAGTTCAGTGTTTTATGTACAGGTTCTTTGCTCAGGCTGTTCTTGCACATCAATTATTTAGGCTAAGCTTGCTCCTAGACTCATCCCATCAATCTCCAATTCATGGGATTGATGAGCAATTGGTGCATACATAGGTGGTAGAGCGCCATTACAGGCTAGGCTACTTTTCCACTTCCATTTAATATATGAACATATTGCTTATTTTTCTAATTACGTAATACTCACCGTCTTTTTTGTAAATGAATAGTTTCCTTATCATTTGTGAATGGTTGTGTTGGCTTGCCCATCAGGGTGCAAGAGGGGAGGGGTAGTGCGCTGGGGAGAAGTTGAAAGCGCCAACTTAGCCATTACATGAAGTGGGGGTTCAGCAACATACATCTGCATTGTCGACGCTCTGTTTAATAAGTGCTGCCAAGATGATCTTATAGCCTACTGCTCGTGAAAGTCAAGAGATAGCATATTTACTTGAACTATGGCTGGGAGCTCTCATCTGAAGATATATATTGGAGAACAGTTCAGCACCAGGGTTGTGGACAGCACTTTAGTGTATAAAATAAAATATTGTACTAACAATTATTAGGATTGTTCTATTTTTGAACACAACCGATATGGATAATCGATACATGTAACTTGATTGATTGTCTTGTAAATCGCGTTGCACTGAACGCCTCTCGTGCGCTTCTAACCCACTTTCTGTGGGCCGTCTTTTCCTGCTGAGCAAAGACCCTCTATTGATCCGCGCTCCGCAGTCAAGCAGCACCGAGACAGATGTGGTCGTCTTAAGAAAACGCCTAGTAAACTGGAAGATTTACGTATAAAATATTCCTGTTGGTGTAGCGCTTTGATTTTATTTCCAGTTGGTCTATTCCTGTGACCACATTAAGCAAAAACAACGCACCAACTCAAATTGAAATTGCTTTCAACGCTATCATTAGTATGCCAACTTAGAATCAGTGATTAATACGAGAGCAAAATCTGTCCACATTAGGCTAGTCATATTTCGACGTTTTCCCAAAACCAGTCTAGTTTGCTGGCCATGGTGCTGAACCGACTCCCATCCCAAAAGGGCGTTCCCATTAGCTTGGACTCGGGCTATTGGCTGTTCACTTCTCCAGCACTGCAAGATTCTGCCGTCTTTTATAACTTACATTACATAATGTTCAAACCTTGTTATTAGGCCTAATGTTGATGATTCTGATTAATAATTTGTGTTTTCTATACAGAATCGATGTTTCATGATCAAAGTGACTTTGAATATGGTGAGTGAATTCATTCGAATGGATTCATGTGTTATTTGGGTCGCACCATACATGGCATGTGAGTTGTACCATCTTACTACTAATGGTCATGATAATAGATTTTCTTTGTGGGTTCAGATTATGAGACACTTCGAACTACAGGGGTCATCATTGGTGTGATCTTGTTTGTGTCTGGTATCCTAATAGCTCTTAGTAAGTATACTTGCACACACTCCGCCTAGTCTGTCACATGCTCACCCGTAACTCTCTGAAGGTTACTGTAACTGTTCATCTCTTCAACAGGTAAAAAACTGACATGCTCAAAATCGTCTTCCAAGTAAGAGTTTGTACAGGGCTTGGCAGTTGCTCCGCCTGTGCATGTGGAATGCATCAGTCTTTGGAAGAGGAGTCCCCACCAAATACAGGATGGCTTTACTAATACTATTTTACTGTTACCATGTCTGTCCTTTCCCCCTCTCTCCCCTCCCACAGTGGAACCCATGTCTGAATGCTGCCTATTGGTTAAGATATTACAGTCCCGCACTCCCTCCCTAAATCCAACAACACTGCCCAGCCATTCAACTAACTAAGCAATCACCCTACAGAGCATCATATTACAGTCAAATGTCTCAAGATAGTCTAGTAGTCTAACTCTGTGACATCTTTGACATTTTTGAAAATCAAGTGTTTTTGTCAACCAAGCAATATTAAGGAAATGTCTGCATTAGGACCCCTAGTTGAGAATGGGGGCCGTTGTTGCATGGGTTGGCAGTGTGGGTGGATGGCCTCAAAGAGTGTATGTTTACAGCCAATGGCATGCTGACCCAGTCTCTTCCTCTCCCCTAACCTTTGAGAGAGGACATCGATTGGGAAGATCCTGACAAATCTCTGCATTTTGCCCCAAATTGAATCCTGTGATTGTCAAAGCTTTGTGGCCCCAGCCCCTTCTGTGAATGGATACAGTTGACCTAATCCGTCTAAAATACCTTCTCTTTGGTCAGAACACACATGATCTTGGTTACGTTGTGGTTGTTTCCACAAAGCTTTGAGGTGAAATGAACTGTCTAAACTATCCAGGATTGCTTCCTTTAATTCCCTTTCTCTCCTTGTGTCAGAGTGAATAACTGTCTTCTCTTGTCTTCTCGTCTTCAGCTCTAATCCAGCAGGCACCCAAATACCAAAGACAGAGGGTAAGCCGCCATGGGAGGGGGGTAGGGAGGGAGAGAGAGAGAAAAATAACACACTCTGTCCTCTATCTTGTGTTGCAGTGCCTCCTCAAACAGTATAGATGAAGTGTGCATGGAGGCGAGGGAGAGTCATCATGGGAGGTGCTGCAGAGAGGCCAACACACATAATAACGCACACTCTCACATATATGGTTGCCACACACCAGCACCCATTGGAACATCAAGTATGGTGCACACCCAGCCCATGCTGACCAGAAGAATGACGGAATTGTCATTCTTGATTTAAATAAAATGTGTATCAAGCCAAGATGAAGATGTTACTCTTAACCGTCTTTGTGACTTGTGTATTAGGTGCTATCAATCTTCCTTGCCCGGGAGAGAATGTAATGTAGCCTTCAGTGCTGATTTGGGGTTTATCCTTACCCCAATCGGCACCAAAAGCACCTAAAAGCAAAAAAACATACCTGGCGCAAGATCAGCTTTCAGGTGCACTGTAAATCTATATCATGATATGGGTAGTGTTGAAACAGAACTGAATGCTATGCTCTCTCTGTTCCTTGTTTTTGACTTCATGCACACCCAAGAAAGTTGATTGCATGTCTCATTTTACTGTATAGTAATCTCAATGCACTTTAGAAATCTACAACTTTATCATCCAGTTGTGAGAGAGGTCTTTTACATTTAGGATTTCACATTGGACCTGTATCAATAACCTCAAGCATGAATTAAGATATCAACCCAACCCCATTATCCCACTGTTCTACTGATGGTTGGCTCAGGATCTATCTGCTGTCATTTTTGATGGCATTAAGTGGACTGCCGTGTGTGGTTGTGTTCTAGGTAGCAATGAGAAGGATTTCAAACCCATGTCAGATGTTAATTTGAAACAGAAGCAGGAATGAAGTCTCCTGTCATTCTCTGGGGTCTGTAAGAGGGAGCCACCAGTATAGTATTGTATGTCAACAGCCTTTTTCTTTATCCTATTGCATTTTAAGTTACATTGCACGAGTAGAATCATTCAAAGCACTAAAAAGGTATTACCTTGGGTGTGAAGAAGCGGGCATTTTAAAAGTGTATGAGTTTAAGCTTCATGAAAAGATCAATACATTAAGATAAGAAGTCACAGTAACTAGCTGCAAATAAAATGTCTGTATTATCATTATTTAGAGCTGTATCTAACTTGCTGCAAGTACAATGTCTGTTATCTTCAGATATTTTTATTTACCGGTATGCAGCACTAGTAATGCCTGATACTGAGCCAATGGCGTAACAGTTAACCAAAAGCAAATGAGTGATTCTCACCAGAGCTAACCAATAAGACAGCTGCTGCAATAAAAATCACCCTGTATACAATGGTCTTATTGATGTATTATTTACAGTTATTTCCCATATATTTTAATCTGAACCTTTATCAATACATACATGTGGATTAAAATAGAGTATAAAATAGATGACAAATAGAGATATTTGAAGAACAGATTTAATTCCAGGGTTAAGTTCAGTAAATCAGGCAATTCAGTTAATCAGAAGGATACATTCAGTGAAAAGTAACAGGAGTATTACACTGTTACAAACTGTCAAAGTAGACCCAAGCAGCCAAAATAACCAGATTCTCTCGTACCATTTTTGAACTATAACATTAGTTATTCTCCCTCACGTTAACTCACCTATGATTTAGACCTAGGAACACATAAAGACATCTCTGTATGTTCCTTGACTAAGACTGCCCAGGTTCCAAAACTAGGGGAAATCACAGTCAAATCTGGGGAAATGTTGTGTCATATCTCCAATGAGATGTTTTATTTTGTTGTATTTTCTATGCCACTTACAATTATGAAGTGGTATATTCACTACAGCAATATTTCAAAGGGCACATGCATGCTATCTCATTGGATAAAAGGTATATGTGTAAGTGATGCATGTTTTCTTGTCACCATAAAACATGTTGTGGTATTTTCAATCATGAGTCATGTTTGAAAATACTTGATTACTTTAAGGTGAAACGAGTCATAACTGAAATACTCCTCCTATAATGCCCTTTAAGAAATTAATACTACTGATACTACATTGTATACACTGTTGATATGTTATATAATATTATATAGCATGTGTGGTCAATATCAACATATTCCCTTTACACAGTAAATGTAAAATGTTATTTTCATAAGTCATAGTATGAATGAGACCATATACAGTGGTGTAAAGTACTTCAAGTAAAAAATACTTTAAAGTACTATGTTTTGGGGGGGTATCTGTACTTTACTATTCATTTTTTGCAACTTTTACTTTTACTTCACTACATTCATAAAGAAAATAATGTACTTTTTACTCCATACATTATCTCTGACAACCAAACATACTTGTTACATTTTGACAGGGAAATGGTCCAGTTCACGCACTTATCAAAAGAAAATCCCTGGTCATCCCTACTGCCTCTGATCTGGCAGACTCACTTAACACAAACGAGTGTTGTAGTGTGCCTCTGGCTATCTGTAAATTTAAAAAATGTAAAAATATTGTGCTGTCTGGTTTGCATAATAAAAGGATTTGTAATAATTAATGCTTTTACTTTTGATACTTAAGTACATTTCAGCAATTCCATTTACTTTTGGTGCTTAAGTATATTTAAAACGAAATACTTTACACTTTTACTGAAGTAATATTTTACTGGGTGACTTTCACTTTTAGTTGAGTCATTTGGTACCTTTACTCAAAAGTCATACTTGAGTAGTTTTTCCACCAATGACAATATATTAGCAATATATTAGCAATGAGTGCTGTGAGTATATCAAATATAAAAAGAAAAGACCTAGATAAGTTATAAGCAACATTGAAAGCATGAGCACAATGGTACACTGTGTCACATGCTTAGTGAAACAACATCCACCTTTCAACAAACCAATATGATTTCTGACCATGGTGCGATGTTTTGACAAGAGAATGAGTGGGGGTGGGAGCCCAGAAACCCTCCCCAGATATGCCGCTAAGGAGGGCTTCCCGGCTGGGGGGATACTCATACAATGAGTCTCGGAAGCTTTGAATATAATGTAAACGATTATCATAGAAATCAAGGTTGTACTGAGTGACAGTAATGTCAGGGGGGACTGGAATACCACCTGTTACCACTGCTCATTGCTAGATATCCATTAAACAATAACAATAGCTGCCCATTAAGATATAAAAATACATAAACGTCATTGCTAACTGAATTCAGATAGGGACCAAAATCATGTCAATAAAACATATAGTTTCAAAGTGAATGCTCTAGTATATATTAGAGATTCACAGTATTTGAAAATCCTCACATGAAGATACGCTAGAATCCCTGCCTGTTGGAAGTACAGATGTCTGGATTCAACCTACAGTACAGACCTTCAGTACTTCCTCTGAAAAGAGGTGGAGGGATACACAGGGACATAAAAAGTAGTCCGGGTCACTCTTGGTCCTGTAAGGACATTACACGTCGACGAGAGGAAGCACTTCGCTTCTTCAGGATGAGTTTGAGCTGAAAACAGACGGGACAGGAATAGGTGAGCTGAGATTATATGAATGAAACAAAATGGCCATTTGTCTGTCTGTCTGACTGCTCACCTGTTCCCCGTGGGGTCCACTCTGCAGCAGGTGTGCAGGCTGGTCGTTCTCCAGGTTGCGGATGCTGGGGTCGGCCCCTCTGCTCAGCAGCAGCCTCAGCATCTCCTCCTGGTGTGGGCTGCCATGGAGACCAGCAGCCATGTGCAGTGCGGTATGACCGTGGGCCTGCCGGTGAGGAGGTAAAGGGAATCATGAAGCTGTGAGTATTGACCAACACTAAGGCAATAATTAGATATGCACACACTGTCGATGAGTCTCCCTTTCTTTTCACTCTTTTCCTTTCACCTTTTCACACACTGCTGAAGATGTTCTACCTCTCCTTTCTCTTTTCATGGAGTCTCAGGACACAGGTCAGTTTCTCTACACTTTTGAAGAGCGGACAATCTCACAGCAGAACTGACCTTCATGTTGACAAAGTCCCTCATGTTGTCCAGGGGGGTTTTCAGCAGATGGCGAACCAGCTGGATGTTCCCCTCCTTCACAGCCAGGTGAAGAACAGTCTTGTTACTTTTGATTTCCTGGAAACAGAGGAAAACACTGTATGAAGCCTCCAAAGGAAACCGCAATGCATCGAAAGTGAGGAAAATATTCAAAACCCATCATAGATTTTTGCAGGTGTGAGATTGGGTAGACAAAAAGCTGACTAATAGCTCCAGATTAGATGTATTTTCTACCAAAACGAACCATGCCATTCCCTTGGGAGGACGGAGGTATAGATGGTGTTTTCTACTTATTGAGTACTGGCACCTCTTGTAGAACACTGGCTCTAAAATACTAACTCTGGTACGTTACATTTAAGTAGTGCATTCAGTACCTGGCTGGTCAGGGAGGCTCCGGTGTTAAGTAGCATTTGCAGCCAGGAGAGCTTCTCCTCTGCCAGGGCATGGATACTGGCATCATCCAGCCCTGTGGAGGAGAGGGAGGAGAGAGTCTTCAGGGTGCCACTGTAGGAGATGGCTGCACAGTGCAGAGGAGTCAGACCTGAGATAGGAGTGGGGAAAAAAGTGTATTCTATTGTTGTTACTTATTCTGTTGTCTTACTATATCATTTGTCAGATGTCTTTTGAGTAATGGTTGTGTTCGTCTCATTTAACATAAGCTGGATGTTACCTTCAAAATTGCGAGCCTCCAGGTTCACTTCAGGCCCAATGGAGAGAATAACCTACAAATACAGATCCAAAGATTGAAAATGGTTATTCACATCATTCTGTTATTTATCTAGATTGAGCCCTAACAGATGATAACTTTGGTTGAAGGCAGTGCTGTTGGTTTACCTGCATAACCCTGGGGAAGCCATAGGTGGCAGCAAGATGAAGTGCTGTTTGACCTTTGACATCACAGGCATTTATATCCGCTCCTAAAGACAACAGATCCTGGACGATTTCCGGATGGTTAGCAGTCACCGCCACCAGCAAAGCAGTCTGGGATACAGGAGAGGAGGGGGGGTAATGCTATTAAACTAAGGCTCACCATGTATGGCATCCACACATTTATTTTAGAGGAAGCATCTCATTTGTGTTGAACTCAATCCTGTGTTCTCTAAAGAAGAAGTGTCTTCTTAGTGCATACCTTCCCCTTGTGTTCCTTGGAGTCTAGCCTGCCCAGCTCAGCAAGCCTCTCTGCTGCAGCGAATGCATACTCCCTCAGGCCCTTGGCTGTATAGATATGCAGAATCCTGACAAGACAAGGCAACGTGACAAATTGGTTTCAGGTGACACCTACAGTCGAAAATGTTATAAAGTCTCATGAGACATAATACACTTTATTTTTATTTGCAAAGTTTCTCTTAACATTTTCTCAAACTTAGTCATGTCTACTTTCTCAAAATCAGGTCACAAGCTGATGACACACACACACTTACGTGTCTCCGTCGTCATCCTGCCAGGTGATTCTGCTGTAGTCCATCCCTCTGAGGAACATCCTGGCTTCCTCCAGCTTAGTGACATCCATCTGGCCACTAAACACCTGCTGGACAGGTTCTGTGGGGCCCAGGGCCCCCGACGACCAGGAGAAGACAGCAGTCTGCAGGGGCCCAGAAGGAACCAAACTAGACACAGCCTCGGTCACTGGACACTCCGTCTGTGAAGGAAAAATATTGGTATCATCATAAATGCTATAGCACATGCTGTTCATGTACTTAATAGCATGTGAACAACAAGTAGTCAAAATAAATTGCTTCTGTTCGAGAAACCAGTCCTCCTTACATAATGCTGAGGCATCCTGGTGTCTGGGTAGTCCTGCATCTGCCGTGTGTTGTAGCTGGAGACCATCTGAGGGCTGTAGGCAAGAGTATGGCTGTATTCCATTGAGGAGGATGGGCTGGAGAAGTAATTGTTCCCCATAGGGGAGAATGGACCTTCCTGTATGGCCAAGAGGGCTTGGTGCTCATCCATACGACCCCATCTCTCATACCCCACTGCCATGTCTGAGTAGCTGCTGGCTACACCTGGGAGGGTCACAAGTTAACCCATCTGTCATTGTCAAAGGAAAAGTATTTGAATAATTTGACAATGTATTTGACCCAGGTCTGGTTGGGTTGGAAAGGGCTTACATGGGTGCTTCAAGCAGTACTCACCTGTTGAGGTAGACTTCTCTGGTGTTGACACCTGTTGGGAGAGGACAGTGGCAGTGGAGACACCGGTACTGGTTGTTGCCGTCGAGGAGGTCTCCCTCTTCCTCTTCTGCTCCAGGAGTTTCTTCACTGTGGGAAGAGTGTAACACAGCTTCTCCTTCGGTGCTGTGGAGACAAAGGTAATGATGCAATGAATGTTCTTTGGTGGATAGTAATGAAGTCGACTGTGACATTTGTTCTCTATTGCGGTGCTTTTCTACAATGGTCTACTATTCTTATCAGACATGTATTACTACAGAGCGACACCGCTAAAGCTGTTGGTATAATGTTATGACATAATATGAAGTAATGTGGTCATTTTGGATAACGCTTCATTCTTTAGTTTTTGGATTGAAAGGATTGGCAAAAAGAGGCCATTCTCCTCCAGCTCTGTGATTTCCCATGATTCATCTATGATATCATGTTTACTATTTTCCCCCATTACTTTCTGTTCCATTCAGCAGCCAGAGGAAAGAGAGATAGTGGTGAAAAATATAGGTATCTGAGGTTTCCAGCTTGATATTGCTTGTGTGCAGCAAAACAGGGTAGTTTTTCCTCAAAGTCATCACCCCGCACGTGAAAGACAAAGCGACATTTCCACCGAGGAGCATAAACAGGTAGAGAGAGAGCTCTGAGGAACCTATTCCATTAGGAAAACAGTCTGTGAGGTCAGAACTAACAGACAAATTCAATAGAACCACTACCTTGTGGAGGCTTGCCACTACACATTTTCTGTGACTCTTTCCTGTCTATCTCCGTTACGCTGTCTATGGTAAACCACAGCACCTTCCTGTCGCTGCTGTGTGTGCCGAGAGCACGTTACAACCCAGAAGTGAAGAGTGAACATATAAACGTGGGCCATGTCTGCTCTGCTGTGTGACTGGGCTGGCAGCCATAACATAGTGTCTGACTATTAGCATGATGATTCATAAATGTGGTCATGGAGTAGATTGTTTCTCGCAGACATCTCACATCACCTGTCTTTTTCTTGGAAGACAATCAGGCCATAGAAAGGGGGCTTTTTGGGGGGTGAGCCTGAGTTTTTGGTCTAGATGCAATAACATATTTGAATGCTACAGGAGTCTCATCTATTCCCCAAGGGGGTTCGGTGAACATAGGAAGGAGTTATAAAAACACACTTTTGTAGTGCCATCAACACAGTTTCAGTGGAATGTCAAAATCGCTGACTTGAGAGCGAAAGTATAGTGAATGCCTGGGTGAGGGGTGTGTTGCGTTTTCACTTTAAGTATCCCTCTCACAAAGAGGAAAGTTTGGTTTCACTTGAAGCCACTCAAATGGATACAAAGGAGGAACTGCCTTTCTGTTCTGCAATTGTGGAAACTCCAAAAGTTATTAACATTCTGTTCCTTGTCTCTCACTTCTCCTGGGCCTGAGTTTTACTTGTCTCTCAATTTTTTCCCTCATATATTTTCTCTTTCCTCAGTTTACTGTCTTGCTGAGTAAGGAATAAAAGACAGACTACTGGCACTTGCATAACTAAAAATGAGTTGGGAGATGCCAAGGAATTATAGCTAAACTAAAATGACACATTACATCAATTACATGTGCAAATTTCATACCTTATAACAATGATTATAAACATTACTGTAAGAGACTCCTATTGTATTATATTATATAAAAAATGCATTGCTACTACTGTCATGGGCCAAATGAGAATCAATTTGCCAAACTATGACGTATTGGTAAAATGAAACTGAAAACGGTTGTGACCATCTCAAGACTTTATTCCTATGTATCTAATGAGATCATCTTCATACAATACATCATCAGATACTGTAAAGTCAATCCCCCTGACGTCATTTCTCAACCTTCAACACAGTATAGGAGGGATGAATACTAATAGAGGGGATGCCTCACAGGGGTGAGAAAGAAAGGGTGATCTACACACGGAAGGGCAGCTCTGTTCACTGGTGCATATTGTAGACAGCAGATGTGCCTCCCCAAAAATAATATAATGCAAATATTTGACTAGTAGTGCATCATGGGGGTAGAATAACCCCCTACAGATACAGGATAGGCTACAGTCGGGTATTAACCCTTAAATGCAGTCTACTGTCCACGTCCAAAGCCAATATTTATTTTAAAACACCCACAGAGAGGGAGAACTGTCCTCAATAATGTTCTTTGTCACCAAACAGGCAACAAAGGTACCAGCAGTATTCTGTAATATCACCTACATAGTGATGTAGTGCTCTATAAAGCATATTTCTACTTGAGTTTGGGTATAGACTAATGCACGTAGTACTCTACAAGTCCATTTCTACCGAGTTACAGTACATCATTAGGCAGACAAATAATTATATCAGTGCAGAAAGTTCTTTACATCAGCCTATTGCACTAAACATCTTCAAATGTCGATTTTTACAGTTGTCAAAGTTGGGACGTTAGTTAAACGATCCATGACAAGGAGTCAGAGCTGCTGCGATACCCTGTCTGAACGTTGTTGCGATGTAATATTTAAATCGCGGAAACCCCTGTCCATTCAGTCATGCGCGTGGGCGGCGGGGATTCCGAAGACCTTTCTGTTTACTGGCTCAATATGATACCGTGGTGCCGAGCAGAGAAAACGAATTGAACTTCCTCAATGACTGTGGCACCGTGTAGACTAATATATTGCATAGGATTGACTAGTATGCTACACTATATGTCCGTCGCCGGCAGTAGCACTCTGACCAAAATCAAGTTCATTATTGCGTGTGTAAAATAGCCTATCCAGAATCCCCCTTCACACCCACCGTTAAAAGGTGAACTGAGGTGTAGCCAACATGGGCGAGGGTTGCGAGGGTTTCCCCGCTGTCTGTTTTCAATACGCAAAAGTAGGCTATTGTTTTCATCATTGCCTGTATTGCTGACTTAACTTCTTAATATTAACGTTTTTAATAATCTCACATTAGTTTGATGCATTCAATTGTATGATATGATACAGGCCTGCCCACTTTATAACAACCCTCATTTACTTTGAATGTTAGTCATGACTTGTAGGCTACTTGCCACTTATTAATCAAAACAATTATGTAACTTAGACAGTACGAATGGATGTTCAAATCTGAGCAGAAAGAGAATGTAAACAATAGCTTTTGATTGTCAATGTCACAACATCCGCTATATGATCACAATATTCGTAGCTAGGCGTATTAGTAGCCTGCGAGACAATGTAGTATTCATCATCAACATAATAAACACTCACATTTCTGCCAGTGCATGTCAGAATCCCCTTTTCTTTGTAGCACCTTGTCAGCTCCTCTTGGTCCAAAATATTTGGTGCCTCTTCTTCAGGGTTTGAATTCGCAGCGATTCCTGGTCCTGCTGTAAGTGTCAGACTTGTATGATATGACTCGTGTGTCTCTTCTGTCACAGGCTCGTTGTAATCTTGCTACTATGTACACACATAACACGTTGCCGGTGACGCCATCTCCATTTCCAACACCACGCCCACTATAGGCTGAACATTGGGTGCGCAAGAGCACCACATCAAAGCGCAGCGCTACGCTCCACTTGCTCAGAGATGGAGGGAGCGAAGAGGAGGGTGTAGACAGAGATAATATTTGTTATGTTAGACAACTAACTTTCCAGAATATTTTCTGAATTAACAATGAATTATTATATTCTGACTCAAAGTGTGGGGATGATTTTGGCTACCAGGTCACCTTTGTTTGTATGTGTTTTGTGTGTGTGGGATTTTAGCATGTAAATCTTGGTGGGGCAAAAAGTGGTATGCATGCCAGTAAAGCCACTACACAACACAACACTAAACAATACATTAATTGCAGTATAACGATGACAAACTGATCACAAACGGCTTACATAAAGCTGTCCCAACACTAGACCCAACATCTTCCCACTGCTACACCTGGCTATGAGCGGAGCCTTGTTTGGCAGTGAAACAGTCCATTCAGCCTTATTTACTGCCTTAAAAAAACATAGATGATATGGCTGACTTGCTGAAACCTTAAAATTGTGGTTTCTAATGACAATTGAGATGTACAAACTATGAAAAAGGGGGACGACAAGCGTCGGTAGCCATGAAGTGCTTTGAAAGGCTAGTCATGGCTCACATCAACAGCATCCTCCCGGACACCCTAGATCCGCTCCAATTTGCATACCGCCCCAACAGATCCACCGATGACGCAATCTCAATCGTACTCCACACCGCCCTTTCTCACCTGGACAAAAGGAACACCTATCGACTACAGCTCAGCGTTCAACACCATAGTGCCCATTAAGCTCATCACTAAGCTAAGGACTCTGGGACTAAACACCTCACTATGCAACTGGATCCTGGACTTCCTGACAGGCCGCCCCCAGGTGGTAAGACTGCTAACAACGCATCTGCCACGCTGTTCCTTAACACTGGGGTCCCTCAGGGGTGTGTACTTAGTCCCCTTCTGTATTCCCTGTTCACCCACACCTGCGTGGCCAAACACGACTCCAACACCATGATTACGTTTTCTGACAACAATGGTAGGCCTGATCACCGACAACGATGAAATAACCTATAGGGATCAGGCCAGAGACCTGACCGTGTGGTGCAAGGACAACAACCTCTCCCTCAATGTGAGCAAGACAAAGGAGCTGATCGTGGATTACAGGAAAAGGCGAGCCGAACAGGACCCCCATTAACATCGATGGGGCTATAGGGGAGCGGGTCGAGAGTTTCATGTTCCTTGGTGTCCACATCACCAACAAACTATCATGGTCCAAACATACCAAGACAGTCGAGAAGAGGACACAACAAAAACTTTTCTCCCTCATGAGACTGAAAAGATTTGGCATGGGTCCCCAGATCCTCAAAAGGTTCTACAGCTGCACCATCAAGAGCATCCTGACTGGTTGCATCACCGCCTGGTATGGTAAATGCTCTGCATCCGACATGTAAGGTGCTACAGAGGGTAGTGCGAACAGCCCAGTACATCACTATGGCCAAGCTTCCTGCCATCCAGGACCTATGTAATAGGCGGTGTCAGAGGAAAGCCATAAAATTGTCAGAGACTCCAGTTCTCTGCTACTGCACGGCAAGCAGTACCGGAGCGCCTAGTCTAGGACCAAAAGTCTCCGCAACAGCTTATACTCCCAAGCCATTAGACTGCTGAACAATTCATAAAAATCGCCATCGGACAATTTACATTGAACCCCCCTTGTACACTGCTGCTATTCGCTGTTTGTTTGTTACCTATACATAGTCACTTCGCACCCAGCTACATGTACATATTACCTCAACAAGCCTATACCCCTGCACACTGACTCGGTACTGGTGCCCCCTGTATATAGCATCGTTATTTTTATTCTTATTGTGTTACTTTTTAGTATTACCTTTTATTTTAGCCTACTTGGTAAATATTTTCTTCCTCTAGAACTGCACTGTTGGTTAAGGGCTTGTAAGTAAGCATTTCACGGTAAAGTCTGCTGTTTCGGTTTTCCTCCGTCGAAAGAGAGTCGGACCAAAATGCAGCGTGGTTAATACGATACATATTTAATGACGAATAAACACGACAAAAACGAGAACCTATACAGCCTATCTGGTGACAACTAACACAAAGACAGGAACAATCACCCACGACATACTCAAAGAATATGGCTGCCTAAATATGGTTCCCAATCAGAGACAACGAAAATCACCTGACTCTGATTGAGAACCGCCTCAGGCAGCCATAGACTATGCTAGACACCCCACAAAAACCCCATGACAAAAACGCACCACAATAACCCATGTCACACCCTGGCCTGACCAAATAAATGAAGACAAACATACATTACTTCGACCAGGGCGTGACAGAACCCCCCCCCACCCCCTAAGGTGCGGACACCCGGATGCACATCAAAACAATAGGGAGGGTCCGGGTGGGCGTCTGTCCATGGTGGCGGCTCCGGCGCGGGACGTGGACCCCACTCCATAAATGTCTTAGTTCCTCCCCCTCGCGTCCTAGGATAGTCCACCCTCGCCGCCGACCATGGCCTAGTAGTCCTCACCCAGAGCCCCACTGGACTGAGGGGCAGCTCGTGACTGAGGGGCAGCTCGGGACTGAGGGGCAGCTCGGGACTGAGGCAGCTCAGAACTGAGGGGTAGCTCGGGACTGAGGGGTAGCTCGGGACTGAGGGGTAGCTTGGGACTGAGGGGAAGCTCGGGACTGAGGGGAAGCTCAGCACTGAGAGGAAGCTCAGCACTGAGAGAAAGCTCAGCACTGAGAGGAAGCTCAGGCAGGTAGTTGGCTCCGGCAGATCCTGGCTGGCTGGCGGATCTGGAAGTGTCTGGTTGACTGGCGGATCTGGAAGTGTCTGGTTGATTGGCAGATCTGGAAGAGTCTGGTTGACTGGCAGATCTGGAAGAGTCTGGTTGACTGGCGGATCTGGAAGTGTCTGGTTGACTGGCGGATCTGGAAGTGTCTGGTTGACTGGCAGATCTGGAAGAGTCTGGTTGACTGGCAGATCTGGAAGAGTCTGGTTGACTGGCAGATCTGGAAGAGTCTGGTTGACTGGCAGATCTGGAAGTGTCTGGCTGACTGGCAGATCTGGAAGATCATGGCTGACTGTCGGATCCTGGCTGACTGGCGGATCCTGGCTGACTGGCGGATCTAGCTGCTCTGGCTGCTCCATGCAGACTGACA
The DNA here is from genome assembly GCF_023373465.1 of Oncorhynchus keta. NCBI lineage: Eukaryota > Metazoa > Chordata > Actinopteri > Salmoniformes > Salmonidae > Oncorhynchus > Oncorhynchus keta. The sequence continues at coordinate 71,928,448 of NC_068454.1, read as the reverse complement.
GCTCTGGCTGCTCCATGCAGACTGACAGCTCAGGCTGCTTCATGCAGGCTGGCAGCTCTGGCTGCGCTGAACAGGCAGGAGACTCCAGCAGCGCTGTAGAGGAGGTAGGCTCTGGCAGCGCTGAACAGGCGGGAGACTCCGGCAGCACAGGAGAGGAGGAAGGCTCTGGCTGCGCTAAACAGGCGGGAGACTCCAGCAGCGCTGTAGAGGAGGAAGGCTCTGGCTGCGCTGAACAGGCGGGAGACTCCAGCAGCGCTGGAGAGGAGGAAGGCTCTGGCTGCGCTGAACAGGCGGGAGGCTCCGGCAGTGCTGTAGAGGAGGAATACTCTGGCTGCGCTAAACAGGCGAGGTGCACTGAAGGCCTGGTGCGTGGTGCTGGCACTGGTGGTACTGGACCGAGGACACGCACAGGAAGCCTGGTGCGGGGAGCTGCCACCGGAGGACTGGTGTGTGAAGGTGGCACAGGATGGACCGGACCGTGAAGGCGTACTGGAGAGCCTGAGAGCATGACTGGCACAGGACGTGCAAGGCTAGGTAGGTACACAGGAGGCCTAGTGCGTGAGGCTGGCACAATTTTCACCAGTCAACTAACACGCACCTCAGGACGAGTATGGAGCGCTGACCCAGGTGCCATTAAATCCCTGACACGCTCCGTCGGGCGAATATCGTATTTAAAGCACCAAACTAGCAACTCCCTCATAACTCTCTCCTCCACTTTCCCCATTAACTCCTCCACAGTCTCTGCTTCACTCACCTCCAACACCGGCTCTGGTTCTGGTCTCCTCCTTGGCTCCTCACGATAAACAGGGGGATTTGGCTCAAGTCTGAACGCTGACTCAGCCACACTCTCCCTGAGCCCCCCTCGCACTACTCCAGAGAATCCCAGGCGGGCTCCGGCACTCTCTCTGGGTCGACCGCCCACCTGTCTATTTCCTCCCAAGTAGTGTAGTCCCGATATTGTTGCTCCTGCTGCCGCTGTTGCTTCTCCTCATACCAGCACCTCTCAGCTCTCGCCGCCTCCAGTTCTTCTTTGGGGCGGCGATATTCTCCAGGCTGATCCCAGGGTCCGAACAATTCATCCTCCCATGTCCATTCCTCTTTTCGCTGCTTCTGCTGTCGCTGCCTGTCACCACGCTGCTTGGTCCTGGTGTGGTGGGTGATTCTGTTATGGTTTTCCTCCGTCGAAAGAGAGTCGGACCAAAATGCAGCGTGGTTAATACGATACATATTTAATGACGAATAAACACGACAATACAAAAACAACAAACGGAACGAGAAAACCTATACAGCCTATCTGGTGACAACTAACACAAAGACAGGAACAATCACCCACGACATACTCAAAGAATATGGCTGCCTAAATATGGTTCCCAATCAGAGACAACGAAAATCACCTGACTCTGATTGAGAACCACCTCAGGCAGCCATAGACTATGCTAGGCACCCCACAAAAACCTCATGACAAAAACGCACCACAATAACCCATGTCACACCCTGGCCTGACCAAATAAATGAAGACAAACATACATTACTTCGACCAGGGCGTGACATCTGCACTTGTTGTATTCGGCGCATGTGGCAAATAAAGTTTGATTTGATTTAATAAGAGGCAATCCGTAATTTCGATTAGACATTAATGAGCAAACTAGGACAGTATTCAGTATAACTATATTTTTAGCACTTTTGAAATGTACAGCGACAGAATTCAGAATATAGGCTGTACAGTGTTCTCCCTGTACACCACGTCAGAACCGTAAGATAAATAAAGGGGCATATAAGCAGACAATGGAAGCTCTTACAACATTCAATGATAACATTTCTCTAAAACAGCTTATAGGCTACATGTGCACCACTAAGTCAGAACAGTAGGCTAAATTAATAGACCAAACTATTAGGGTGAGACACATGGGCTACTAACAGCTTACTACACAACATACACTTAGTATTTATTTCTTAGCTACAGTATACATATCTCCCTGGCATATTGCATAATTTATGCAGCGGCATAAATGGTAGGCCTGATCAATACATTTCTGGACTCACCTTGTTGTGCTGTGCCTTACTGTAAGGTGGCGCGGTTGTCCTTTATGTACAAATTTTGTCATCAAAGTCTGGCATTCTCTGAATTCATGGTGCTTTCAAGACAACTGTGAACTCTGAAAAAAACAAGGTTGAATCATGATGACGTCATTGATCTCAAGGTCGTAGCTCTAGAAAGAGGCCAGAGTTACAATTCTGAGTTTTTGCAGTTTTAAAGTTAACAGTTGTTTTGAGCACGGCACAAATGATGCTTCATTGACAGCATGTGGGGCTCAAAACAGGTGGAGCTCTCACCTGCCCTAAATGACGGGTCGCTACTAGTGTGTGTGTGTGTGGGGGGGGCAGAAAGAGAGGGAGAATAAGAAAGAGATTTCCTTGATGTAGTAGGAATCTTCCTATATGCCATCATCACATACTACTGTATTATTTAGAAGCCTTTAGTTCCTCTCCACTGCAGCGGTTGGTATCTGCATGAGGAAATCTAACTGAACAGTCTCATTGGCTGCTTTGGTCTCAAACCAATGACAGGAGTGGAATCCAGCATCAAAGCATACACCCACTATTCCTTATCAAACTGTTAAGCGTCTACATGCATGCTAGGAAAGACATGAATCTGGCTTGTCTTATTTTAGCACAAAGTGTTTATATTGACATGTTTAGTATTTCTCAGGCATGGGTTAAGATCAAGTCCATTTGAACTCAGCTTATTGGGGAAAATAATTAAGTCAGTCATTTATTTGAACAATCTGCATATATTCTTTAATTTAATGGCAATTTATCCTAGATTGACAAAATCGAAGGGTTATTCAACCCAGACCCTTTAGCCTACTAGCAGCTCTTGTTAGCTTTTCAGGACAGGACAAAGCCTCCAGCATATGATTTAATCATTTTTTATACAGCTGATTCAGTGTTTCTTTGTCCTCATAGAAAGGCTAGGATGCCCTCTAGTGTCTGTTTGATACACTTTAATACACTCACCCCATCTTGTGTAATGCAAGCTCAACTACCACTTTCCTCTGTGTTAGGAGGGCTGAGGAGCCGTCTTTACAAGGATGGCCCATGGAGTCTTTTTAACTTGATGAATTGAATTGAAGTCTTAATTAAGACACATGATAAGTATCATTGGATGGTTTGAACTGTATGGTTTGGGGATAGGCTACACAGATGCCACCTTATTTCCAACTCAGACTTTTTAAAGAATGTACAACTTTTTATCAGCAAGTTACCTATGTTCACAATGGCAAATACACTTTATTTGTATTTTTTATTAACACCCACAACCTCCTGTGAATGATTATTTTATAGGTGACCTTTTTCACTAAATAGTCTGAAGGGAAAAGTTTCCAATCAAGCTGCTCCATTTCTGCACTACTGTAATGTCAGTCAGATGTGTATACCTGCTGTTTGTAGACAAGGTGGACACAATGATGAGTTATCATTGTTTGACTGATGAGAGTGTTACAGCAGGTGAAGGGCCTCAGTAAGTGTTACTGACTCATTCAACATGCTAATCCCTGATTCAGACGGAGGCTGTATCCACTGTAACAGAGACCTTCACTGGTAACACCTTCAGAGGATGGAGAATACAGTGATTCCTGATGTATGGAAAGACTCTCTCAATGAAAGTGTGTGTGAATGTGTGTATATGTGTGTTATTATCTGGGTCAGAGAATGACAGCTTTCCTCTGTACCAGTCCAGCTGCACTCTGACCATCTTGGGTTTCTGTCTCACGGTTAGGCGATCGAGTCTGTGAACACGTGGCACCATTAGAACATACGTTAAATACCTATCCTTTTAAAACCACACACCCCAGGATCCTCTACACATGCCGAAGTCTCCCTTCCTCCAGCAAGACTATGTGATCACACCAACGAACAGTCCTGTATTGTGCCCAACCTCATCGTGTGTTCCTGAGTTAAAGCCCTCAGAGGCCAGGACCATTTTATAGTCATCAAATCTCTCTGGGTTGTCTGGAAGTTGCAGTATATCATCAGACAAGATTAGATATGAGTTTGCAGTGTTGGGGTCTAGAGTCACTGGAACTGAACAGAGACAACACAAACATACCATAATTAAATCAAATTGAGGTATGGACATAATCTCATTATTCATCATACATTTTATTCACTAAGCGTATTTCTTGTTTTCTGTGTTGGAACATTTTAGTGGCGCTAAAGTTTTACCCCAATTGTATCTAATACTCACTGTATTGAATTCTTGCCCTGCATCTTCTCCCAGACTCTATACTGCAGGTTACCCATGTGTTTTGCCATATCAATCAGTCCTCCTGAAACCCTCTCACGGTCTGGCAATGTGCACTGGGTTCTGGAAGGACAGACAGGAGTCAGTGGGGTTGGATACTGAACCACTGAGAAGAGAGAGACTGGAAGCAGATCACTTACCTTTCCAAGGTGGCACTGTAGTTATGCAGAGAAACAAAATACATTTTATCCATCTCTTATTATACCATGTATTTTGAGAACACTTTCTTATTTATAACAAAGGCCTGGGGAAGAATGCTCTCTATAAAGTACAGTGGTCCTTACCTGTAGGAATGTTATGCTTTTAGGCCCCAGCTCCTCTTCTATGGTTCTGATTGTGTCTGACAGTGATGACATCTCTCTGCTCATCTCCTCAATCTTCTGACTCTTCTGCTTCTCTTCCTCCCTTAGTGCAACTATCCTGACCTCCTCTTCCTCTTGTAGGTACAAAGGAAGCTTCTCAAACTCCTCCTTGATTTGCCTCTCTGTGTGCTGAGCCTGGCTCTGGAGATATCAAACAAGAATGTATCTGATAGTAACATCAGTCACCAGTCTATCATCCATAATTCCACAGGGTGGAAATGTGGCTGCGATCACATGACGTTAAACAGGTCAATGACATTAAACAGGTCAGTTTAACGTCATTGAAGACATTCAGCTTCTCCTGTAAGTGCTTCAGTGCAGGCTTAACCTCCTCCTGAAATAAAAAAACATAGAAGTTGGGTGTAAAACATTGAATTATCAAAGACATTCAATTGGGGTGGGCATTCTTTGTTTTGTGTTCTATGTTTTCTATTTCTGTTTGTTTGGCCTGGTGTGGATCTCAATCAGAGGCAGCTGTCTATCGTTGTCTCTGATTGAGAACCATACTTAGGTAGCCTTTCCCACCTTTGTTTTGTGGGTCGTTTTCTGTTTTTGTGTCTGCACCAGGCGGAACTGTTTCGTTCGCTTTGTTTTTCCAGTGTTCAGTTTTATTAAAAATCATGAACACGTACCACGCTGCATCTTGGTCTCATTCTTCAAACAGCCGTTACACCTAAAAACAGGCAATGTAGTGTGTCAGACATATAAGGGAAACAGGGGAGGAGTAGGAGGAGGAGCAGTGAAACATTTATTCAAAAGTGAACTCCTAGCAAGCCCTAGTGAAAGACAGTAACTGATCATTGTAGAAGGTCCTGTAGATAAGTTTACATTAAGGTAAGATCATTCTGTTTGCGATGTATTATTTTGTTTATTCTGGTTAACTTTCTTTTTTACTTGGAGTGTTGCTTCCATAGCACTCCACTAAAAGACATACGTTGAAATGTTTGTCTCAATTGAGATCATTTCAGTATGTTACATTTTAAATCTGTAAATTCAGATTTTTTTAATTGAATGTTTATTATTTTGTTCAACTACATTATAAAAAAATAATAATTTCTGTGTAGCATATCCGACTCTTATTTTTTTATATTCAACTTTTAATTAGCCTATCTTCACAATTGCAAATACGCCCACAACCATGTGACTCATTCTTATGTAGGTGACCTTTTCAAAGTACATTTTGTATGGAAAATCTTTTAGTTAAGGTGCTCTACTTCTGTTCCACTGAAATGGCAATCAGATGTGTGCAGTGTCAATGCGGATAGTATGCACCCTAAGCCTTCTGTTTATAGACAAGTTGGACACAAGGGAACCAATGCAACAACCAACAATTCAGAGCAGTTTGTGTTCCCATGTGAAACCCATGCATCTCATATGTTGGTGTGAATATTGATGCTGCAATAAACCAGATGTTTTGTGTGGTGACTTTAAATGTCTCTATAGGGATGTTGTGTTTGTAAATGCAGACACAAATGATGTTAATACTGTTCTGTTTAAGTAGATATTGTACGGTGGTAATCACAGAATGTCAGACAACGCAGCATTGCTGATGGTTCTCTTCTTTTGCCTCTGTGGTAAGTGATGAACTTTCACACCTATACTCACACTCCTATCTGAATTGATGTTTGTGTGTGTAAGCGCACGCTTCTGACTGCACCCTTGCACACATACAAGGTGGTCCCACACAGGAAAATAAGACCACAAAGCAGTTTGGGTAAACAGAAACTAAACTGCAGCCTCTATTGGTGTTCTACATGTAGGCTTCTCACCCTCAGACATTCCAGTGAAATAGGTAATATTGTTTTTACTAAAGCTATATCTGTACAGTATACACTAAGTAACTCAAACATTAGAAACACCTTCCTAATATTGAGTTGCACTGCCCCCTTTTGCCCTCAGAACAGTCTCAATTCGTCGGGGCATGGACTCTACAATGTGTCGAATAGAGTTCCACATGAATGGGGACAAGAGATAGTCCCACCAAAAAAATCTAAAGGAATTTTGGTCTGCAGTGTCTGTCCTATATCTGAGAAATACATGACATGGTCAAAAGTATGTCGACATCCATTCAAATTAGTGGATTCTGCTATTTCAGCTACACTTGCTGACAAGTGTATACAATCAAGCCCACAGCCATGCAATCTCCATAGAGAAACATTAGCAGTAGAATGGCCCATACTGAAGAGCTCAGTGACTTTTGGAAAGGATGCCACCTTTCCAGAAAGTCAGTTTGTGAAATTTCTGGTGTGCTAGAGTTGCCCATGTCAACTGCAAGTACAGTTTTTGTGAAGTGGAAACATCTAGGAGCAACAACGGCTCAGTCACCGAAGTGGTAGGCCATACAAGCTCACAGAATGTGACCGCCAAGTGCTGAAGTGCGTAGTGCGTACAAATTGTCATCGGTTGTAACACTAACTACCGAGTTCCAAACTGCCTCTGGAAGCAACGTCAGCACAAAAACTGTTCGTCGGGAGCTTAATGAAATGGGTTTCCATGGCTGAACAGTCACACACAAGCCTAATATCACCATGGCAATGCCAAGCGTCAGCTGGTGTGTTGTAAAGCTCGCCGCCATTGGACTCTGGAGCAGTGGCACATTCTCTGGAGTGATGAATCACGCATTCACCATGTCAGTCCGATGGGTTAATCTAGGTTTGGCAGATGCCAGGAGAGCGCTACCTGTCCGAATATATATATATATATATATATATATATATATATTAGTGCTAACTGTAAAGTTTGGTGGATGAGGAATAAAAAGCAATTTTTTTGTTCATTAAAATAACGTGAAATTGATCAGAAATACAGTGTAGACATTGTTAACGGCAGAGTTCTTCTGTCCATTTTTTATGGAATATCTACATCGGCGTACAGAGGTCCATTATCAGCAACCATCAGTTCTGTGTTCCAATGGCATGTTGTGTTAGCTAATCCAAGTTTATAATTTTAAAAGGCTAATTGATCATTAGAAAATCCTTTTGCAAGTATGTTAGCACAGCTGAAAACTGTTGTGCTGATTTAAAGAATCAATACAACTGGCCTTCTTTAGACTAGTTGAGTATCTGGAGAATCAGCATTTGTGGGTTCGATTTCCGGCTCAAAATGTCCAGAAACAAATAACTTTTTTTTAAACTCTTCAGTCTATTCTTGTTCTGAGAAATGAAGGCTGTTCCATGCGAGAAATTGCCAAGAAACTGAAGATCTGGTACAACGCTGTGTACTACTTACTTCACAGAACAGCGCAAACGGGCTCTAACCAGAGCATCTGGTCATCTACGCTGATTAAAACGTATTTAACAGGTGACATCAATAAGGGATCATAGGTTTCACCTGGTCAGTCTGTCATGGAAAGAGCAGGTGTTCTTAATGTTTTGTACACTCAGTGTATAATAGAATTACACTGACAATATCTTTTTCATTTTTCTCCTCAAGAAAAAGTTGTGACTGACCCAGGTACAAGTATGTATCATGATAAACACAACACCAGAACTGATATACACAAATTCCAGATTATTAAAAAATGGGGACCAAAATAATAATATTTCCCGTCACTCTTCACTCATCCCACTCTTGTCCTCCGTCCCCTCCTATCTATCTTCTCTATGATTCACCCTCCTCTACCAGATAAAACGTCCTGCTACAGGATTGAGCCTGGCACTATGGCTGGCATCATCATTGCAGACGTGATCCTGACCATTGCCATTGTCATTGTCACGTACCACTGTGCCAGCCGACGCAGACGTCGAAAAGAGAGGGGTAAAGTGCCATGCAGGGTTATTTCATGAACATAATCATTCCCAACTGCTTCCATTGGATCAAGGGCCCCTGCCCTCTGCCCGCTATGAGCAATATTATATTTATGAAAGTTTAGCTTCCCCCTTTTCTTGTCTTGCTTCCCTTTTATCCTCCTCCTAGAATTAGAAGGAACAATGAACAGCTCTATATTATTCAAGTTAACCCAATAGACTCTAACATGTACTGTTAATTAAGTGCTTGGTAACTGTAAATCACTAAATATCACTAGTATTTTGTATGTAAGAGCATTTTTGAGAGCTCTAATGGTCTCTCTCTCTCTCTCTCTCTCTCTAGCTGATAAAGTCTACATGAATGTCAGGGCAAACTGCAAAACATGAGAATCCTCAGCAAGCACCAGAATACATATTAAACATATTTGTATATACTGTGCAATCTGGTTTTACATCATATCTGTCAATACATTCTTGTGATTTGAAGTGTCTTTCACTGCCACCTCCTGGTGAAAGCTCAAATCTACACCTTCAGATGTAAAAAATCACACTGAAAGTTTGAATTATTTCAAGATTTACTCAAATAAAAAGGTGAAACAGATGCACAACTTTGTGTTGACCCAGTTAGTATAGAGATGTACAGGAGGCTCCTAGCCATGATAAGCCTGTGTAGAGTATTGTCTGTGTGGTTTTTGATGGCTCTGTCCTGTCTATGTCTCTCAAAGAGGCCCACACACTACGCTTGGTTCTCAGACACTTTGTATCTCTGAACCATCTGTCTGATCAGCGTCCTGTCTCTCTCACTCTCACACACTCTTTCCTCGCTCACACTGTCCTTGATTATTCTTAATCAAGTGAATCATTTTGTACATGTAGCTTGTTTTTAAATGATCAAATAAACAAACACAATGTAATGCCAATATACTCAAAAACCTTAAGCATGTAGAAACAGCAGTAGGAATCTGGGATTTTGTCTTTTTTTCAATTGTTTTAAGCACAATTTTGTAAACAGGGCCCGGTTTGTCAAAACACTACACACAATTAGCACAACCCAACACCAAAGTAGCACAACACTTCAGATCATTTGCAAAATGGAACACTTGTCAAAACTATACCCTGACTTCATAAAAATAATATTTTGTTACCATATGAAACACACACATTTCATATGACTTCATTCTTTTTGAACCAGTTAGACACTACTGTTGCTAACCTAAAACACTTTCACTAAGTCTAATTGTCAGTGATTAGAGTGCTGTAAATTAAGTACACAGAGAAAGTGCAACTATACAAATACTACACAAGACCAATGCTGCAGACTGAGGAAAACATCATTTATTTCTCTCCATATACCCAAATCAGTCAACATGGAGAATCACAACAAAACATGTCCCAGTTTTCATGCTACTACAGTAGTGTGCATAATAACACTGTTAGCTCAGCAAACAGACAAACGTAAAATATTGTATCCAGTACAGGTTACAATTACAGTAAATAACAACAAACATAAAAAATAATCTGAAAAAAACTGACAATATTGTACAGAAAATACTACAGTAAACATACCATACATTATCTCATCGCTTAGCTGGATCTGTCCAGAGAATTTCATCATCATCACAAGCAATATCATCATTAGCAAGACAACGCGGGAAGAACCGTCTTGAATGTCGAATCCATCCTTGAACAGCTGCGGCGTTGACTTGGTCACAGGTGTCCTCCATGGCCTGAATGAGGGGTACCTGAGCCTGGGGCTGGAGATCGTAAACCTTCCTGGCCTGAATGAGGGGTACCTGAGCCTGGGGCTGGAGATTGTAAACCTTCCTGGCCTGAATGAGGGGTACCTGAGCCTGGGGCTGGAGATCGTAAACCTTCCTGGCCTGAATGAGGGGTACCTGAGCCTGGGGCTGGAGATTGTAAACCTTCCTGGCCTGAATGAGGGGTACCTGAGCCTGGGGCTGGAGATCGTAAACCTTCCTGGCCTGAATGAGGGGTACCTGAGCCTGGGGCTGGAGATTGTAAACCTTCCTGGCCTGAATGAGGGGTACCTGAGCCTGGGGCTGGAGATCGTAAACCTTCCTGGCCTGAATGAGGGGTACCTGAGCCTGGGGCTGGAGATTGTAAACCTTCCTGGCCTGAATGAGGGGTACCTGAGCCTGGGGCTGGAGATCGTAAACCTTCCTGGCCTGAATGAGGGGTACCTGGGCCTGGGGCTGGAGATCGTAAACCTTCCTGGCCTGAATGAGGGGTACCTGAGCCTGGGGCTGGAGATCGTAAACCTTCCACCGCCATGCAGAGAAACTCTTCGATAGGGTTTAGAAACGGAGAGTATGGTGGAAGGTATATTGCTGTCAACTGTGGATGGTGTTGAAACCAGTTCTGGACCAAAGCAGAGCGGTGGAATGACACATTGTCCCAGATGACCGTGTATTGCATCTGGTGCATTTCATTACCTGCTGTGACGATGTGGTGCAATCAATCAAAAAATGTGAGAATGTGAGGTGTGTTGTAAGGGTCCATTTTGGCATGACAGAGGACAACCCCATGCTGTGAAATGGCAGCGCAAAGGGTGATGTTACCCCCACGTTGCCCTGGGACATTGATTATAGCCCTGTGGCCAATGATACTTCTGTCTCTCCTTCTTGCTTTTGTGAGGTTGAACCCTGCCTCATCAATATATATGAATTCATGCAGGATTTCCTCAGCATTCATCTGCAAAACTCCCTGAAATACAGTGAAAGACAAGATTGTGTAGTTGAGGATAGGTCTAGTATACAGTCAATGTAAAAAAGTAATGTGTGCAGTATGCAACATCACAGTGCTAAAGTGAACAATACAAACCTCCACATACTAATGCCGCAGCTGTTTGACCCTCTCTGAATTCTGCTCAAAAGGCACTCGATAAAGTTGTTTCATTTGAACCTGATCTGTTTTCAGGATGCGTGCCAGTGTCGACTGAGAGACCTGATGGACATTATTGAAAATGGGATGGTCACGATAACGTTGGCTTGTAGTTCTCGGAGCCTGATAGCATTATTGGCCAAAACCATGTTTATTATCTCTCTCTCTTGTTCTTGCGTGAATATGGGCCCCCTTCCTCTTTGTCGTTCCCGACCCTCAATCCTATGTAGAGAATAATAAATGTAATTTACTGTACAATGTCACAGGAAGGGGTATCACAAGTGCTGATATGGTGCTGACAATAAGCTGCTGATTACTGTAACTGTAGACAGATCTTTTACCTGTCGAAAAGTCCTTATGACAGATGCCACTGTATATCTGCTAAGATTTGGCTGAACTCTCAGTCCAGCCTCCCTCAGCGTCAATCCGTGGTTCACATGGTCCACTAGTGTTGCACAAATGTCATTTGATAAGTTTGGTCCTCTTCTTCTTTGTACATGTTCTCCTCCTGCTTCAGGTCTTTCCTCAAACTTTGGCTCGGCCTCTTCCTCTACCTCCTTGTCCTCCTCTGTGTACGCCTCCTCTCACCCTCACTCTTCTTCGGACTCCTTCCATTTTGGTTGAAGGCAGGTGAACCTACCTGCTGCATTTTTATAGTGTTTAAACATGATTGGTGTGTCTACAATTTAGCAGTCATGTGTTTGTGCACCTGATGGCTGTGTTTAACAGATTGGCTCATAGGTATGGTAATTTGACAGTCAGTGCTTTGGAATTGCAAGGAAGTGACATCATGATATACTTCTGTGTCTGATGTATACAAGTGTGTTTAGTGTTTTGCAAATCACTGTGTGTAATGTCTTGCAAATAGTGTGAAGCTGACAATGTGCTTACAGTTGTTTAAACCTAGCCTTGTTTTGTGCTCCTTGAGTGTAAGGTTTTGCTAATTGTGGGAAAAGTTCAATGTTAGTGTGTAAGCAATCGTAAAAACTGTAATCATAAATGTAGATTTGAAAAGAAGCAACATGTTATATAGTGCATTCGGAAAGTATTCAGACCCCTTGACTTTTTCCACATTTTGTTACGTTACAGCCTTATTCTAAAATTGATTAAATTGTTTTTTTTACCCTCATCAATTTACACACAATACCCCATAATGACAAAGCAAAAACATATTTTTAGAAATGTTTGCAAATGTACTAAAAATAAAAAAGGTTTCAGATCTTTTACTCAGTACTTTGTTGAAGCACCTTTGGCAGCGATTACAGCCTTGAGTCTTCTTGAGTATGACGCTACAAGCTTGGCACACCTGTATTTGTGGAGTTTCTCCCATTCCTCTCTGCAGATCCTCTCAAGCTCTGTCAGGTTGGATGGGGAGCATCGCTGCACAGCTATTTTCAGGTCTCTCCAGAGATGTTCAGATCTGGGCTCTGGCTGGGCCACTCAAAGACATTCAGAGACTTGTGCTTAGGGTCGTTGTCCTGTTGGAAGGTGAACCTCCACCCCAGTCTGAGGACCTAAGCGCTCTGGTTTTCATCAAGGTTCTCTATGTACTTTGCTCCGTTCCTTTTTGCATCGATCCTGACTAGTCTCCCAGTCCCTGCCGCTGAAAAACAACATCACAGCATGATGCTACCAGCACCATTCTTCACCTTAGGGATGGTGCCAGGTTTCCTCAATACGTGATTATTGGCATTCAGACCAAAGTGTTCAATCGTGGTTTCATCAGACCAGAGAATCTTGTTTCTCTGAGAGTCTTTAGGTGCCTTTTGGCAAACTCCAAGGGGGCTGTCATGTCCCTTTTACTGAGGAGTGGCTTCAGTCTGGCCACTCTACCATAAAAGCCTGATTGGTGGAGTGCTGCAAGGATGGTTTTCCTTCTGGAAGGTTCTCCCATCTCTACAGAGGAACTTTAAAGCTCTGTTAGTGAGCATGGGGTTCTTGGTAACCTCCCTGACCAAGGCCCTTCTCCCCCGATTGCTCAGTTTGGCCAGGCTGTCATTTCTAGGAAGAGTCTTGGTGATTCCAAACTTCTTCCATTTAAGAATGATGGAGGCCACTGTGTTCTTGGGGACCTTCAATGCTACAGACATGTTTTGGTACCCTTCCCCAGATCTGTCTCGACGCTCTACGGACAATTCCTTTGACCTCATGGCTTGGTTTTTGCTCTGACATGCACTGTCAACTGTGGGACCTTATGCAAACAGGTGTGTGCCTTTCCAAATCATGAATCATCAATTTAATTTACCACAGATGGACTCCAATCAAGTTGAAGAAACATGTCAAGGATGATTAATGGTGCTCCTGAGTGTTGCAGCGGTCTAAGGCACTGCATCTCAGAGCTAGAGCCATCACCACAGAGCCATCACCACAGACCCAGGTTCGATTCCAAGTTGTACCACAACCGACCGTAATTGGGAGTCCCATAGGGTGGCGTACAATTGGCCCAGCGTCGGACAGGTTAGGGTTTGGCCGGGGTAAACCGCCATTGTAAATAATAAATTTTTTCTTAACTGACTTGACAAATTCAATTAAGGTAAAAAAAACTAAATGGGAACAGGATGCACCTGAGCTCAATTTCGAGACTCATAGGAAAGGGTCTGAATCCTTATGTAAATAAGATATTACTGTTTTTTATTGTTAATACATTTGCTAATATTTCTAAAATCCTGTTTTTGCTTTGACATTATACACTAGTGTGTGTAGAATGCTGAGATTTTTTATTTTTTTTAATCCATTTTAGAATAAGGAACGTAACAGTAAAAGGGTCTGGGTACTCTCCGAATGCACTGCATGTGAATGAGTGTACATGGAATTTCCCTACATCCCTCACCCTAAAATAGCAATGTTGTTGCCTGAGAACCTTTTTGACCAGCGCCATAGAAATAGTTTTTATGAATGTCCAGTGTGTAGGCCTATATTAGTTTACCTACTCAACTCTGAGATGAAAGCACTTTGAACGTGAAGTGCCATGGTCAACCCACTGCCCCTGGTATGATAGTGTATGATGTTTGTCTCTGTGGTACACTGAAATGTGAACTCTGAGTTGACTGTTGATTTCCATCCAATGATCTTTTATAGATAGGCTATCTTATGTCCCTAATGTAGGGAGGTGCTTATTGTGCCGACAGGGTAAGCTATCATTTCAGATGAACTTGTGGTTGAGAGAATCAGGCTTGGCTAGAGCTGCTCTCATGTGTTGGTAACCACAGCCTACAGAAACCACAGGTCATGTTAGAAAGAAGAAAAAAACTGCCAATCTGCAGGACGCTGAGCGGAAAAGGTCTAGTGTGGGCGCCATGGTAACAAGCAAGGCCTTTGTCAGAAACAAATAGCAGAGCTCACATCCCTCATCCACAAATAGCAGAGCTCACATCCCTCATCCTCAAATAGCAGAGCTCACATCCCTCATCCACAATTAGCAGAAGTGGACAAAACTGTCTGCTGAGATCTGGGTACTTGATCTGTCAGATAACACTGTAGGGTGACAAATAAATGTCAATATTTGTCTAAAATGTGTCTCTGTTTTCTACATTATGATTTGAACTGTTATTGTTTCACTGATAAATTCTGAAACGTGAAGGTCACAGAGTGTTCAGTTGACCCATCACAGTAGTGTATGAGGTGTATAGTGTGTCGAGGCTCCTCATGTTGATCGGCTAGGTCATTTCCTGAGCTGGTGTGAGTCTAACGACTAAAAGTCAGAAGTAAAACCCCTCCCTGACTTCTCTGGTATTGGCCTGACCTACCATTCAGGGAAGTGAGGTTCTGATTGTATTTTTAAGAAATGGGTTTAGACACACTCCTGCCTCACTGGCCCCCAGAAATGGCAAACTATACCAGCATTGTATGAAGACAATATTGGTATACATTACAATACAGGAACAGTAGCTGCTACTCATTTAACACTGTATAGCCTCAACATGGTCAAAACTATAATGTGGATATAATGACTGGTCAGTCCTTGCATCCAAAGCAATGTCTATGAATTTGAGAATGGTTACATTTCTCCAGCCACATCCCTCAGCTTTTCCCTGAAACAGGGGCAGGGAGAACACGTTGTTATTGTTTCAACTGCTGATTGCTGCTTTAAGCATGAATCTAAATTAATAGAAGTATATCAAGAGGGTTAAAAAAAATATATTGGGGGAGAAAAGTTTTTAATATTTGAGCCACTGACAATGTCTTGTGTTGTCAAAACGACATGTATGTTATCAATTTGTGTGAGCTGATGTGTGTTGAACACTCATGTGGACATGACATCACAGGGGCAGAAACAGAAACTCACTCACTGGTTTCCTTGTCAGGCTGCTCCCCCTTTGCTCTCTCACACACGGACACACAGTTACAGGACACACAGACCACTGTCTCTAGCACTCCTAAGGTTTAAATATTACCTTGTCTGTTTTGCTAGCTCTACCACAGAGTCATTGGGTACAGAATACCTTGGACAAAGCACCAGGGACCCGGAGCCTTAGACCTCTCCTCTCCTCTAGTCTCCTTAGTAGGACCAGGCTGAAAATGGGCAAGGCCCTCTGTATCGTGGCTCCCCTGAAAGGATTATTTGGTAAGTAGCTCTACATGTGGTCATAATATCAACAAACTATCTGTTGATAAGTAACTGCATGCTAAGGTTACTGTTAGGGTTAGGTTAAGAATAAGGGTTTGGGTAAGAGGTACGTTTAAGGTTAGGATAAGGCTTATTGAGGTTAGTAAATAGTTAGCTGACATGTTACTGATCAAGTGTTACCCTTAACCGTTAGGTTCTCAAGTAACTGAGTTTACCTGTTTTTAAATTGTGATCATATTGATAATAGAGTTTCTCTACACAACATTATGTCAGAGGCTTTAGAGAGGCATCCCTATTTGTAAATTATGTGATTAAGTGTATGGATAAAAGTCAACATTGTGCTGTCCTCTTCATTGACCTGTCAAAGGCTTTCGATATTGTTGATCACTCATTGCTAATTCAGAGGCTTTCCTCAATTTGGCCGAGACCAGGCTGCATGTAACTAGTTTAACACTTTCTTGACAGACAGAACTCAATGTATATCTGCTGATGGTGTTAAATCAGGCTTCCTGGATATTATGAAAGGTGTCCCGTAAGGGTCGATTCCGGGTCCTGTACTTTTTACAGTTTCCATTAACAATATCTACTTGTCTGTAAAAAAAAATGTAATCTGCACTTGTATGCCGATGATACTGTTATGTATGCTATTGCCCCCACGGTTGACCAGGCTCTATCTGAACTACAGTCTGCCTTCATTGTATAACATAAAAACTTTATTGACCTGAAATTAGTACTGAATGCAGGTAAAACTAAGTATATGTTATTCTCTGTAATGAATAAAAGTAAGTCTGATGATCTAAGCATAATCTACTTTGGATGGTTTCCATATTGATCGTGTCCGTGCTTACAAATATCTGGGCATCTGATAGATGAAAAGCTGTCTTTTAAAAAGCATATTGATGAGTTATACTGAACAAAAATATAAAACATTTTACATTACATTTAAGTCATTTAGCAGACGCTCTTATCCAGAGCGACTTACAAATTGGTGCATACACCTTATGACAACCAGTGGAACAGCCACTTGCATCTAAATCTTGTTGGGGGGGTGAGAAGGGGGGTGAGAAGGATTACTTACCCTTACTTACCCTATCCTAGGTATTCCTTGAAGAGGTGGGGTTTCAGGTGTCTCCGGAAGGTGGTGATTGACTCCGCTGTCCTGGCGTCGTGAGGGAGTTTGTTCCACCATTGGGGGCCAGAGCAGCGAACAGTTTTGACTGGGCTGAGCGGGAACTGTACTTCCTCAGTGGTAGGGAGGCGAGCAGGCCAGAGGTGGATGAACGCAGTGCCCTTGTTTGGGTGTAGGGCCTGATCAGAGCCTGGAGGTACTGAGGTGCCGTTCCCCTCACAGCTCCGTGGCGAGCACCATGGTCTTGTAGCGGATGCGAGCTTCAACTGGAAGCCAGTGGAGAGAGCGGAGGAGCGGGGTGACGTGAGAGAACTTGGGAAGGTTGAACACCAGACGGGCTGCGGCGTTCTGGATGAGTTGTAGGGGTTTAATGGCACAGGCAGGGAGCCCAGCCAACAGCGAGTTGCAGTAATCAAGACGGGAGATGACAAGTGCCTGGATTAGGACCTGCGCCGCTTCCTGTGTGAGGCAGGGTCGTACTCTGCGGATGTTGTAGAGCATGAACCTACAGGAACGGGACACCGCCTTGATGTTAGTTGAGAACGTCAGGGTGTTGTCCAGGATCACGCCAAGGTTCTTAGCGCTCTGGGAGGAGGACACAATGGAGTTGTCAACCGTGATGGCGAGATCATGGAACGGGCAGTCCTTCCCCGGGAGGAAGAGGAGCTCCGTCTTGCTGAGGTTCAGCTTGAGGTGGTGATCCGTCATCCACACTGATATGTCTGCCAGACATGCAGAGATGCGATTCGCCACCTGGTCATCAGAAGGGGGAAAGGAGAAGATTAATTGTGTGTCGTCTGCATAGCAATGATAGGAGAGACCATGTGAGGTTATGACAGAGCCAAGTGACTTGGTGTATAGCGAGAATAAGAGAGGGCCTAGAACAGAGCCCTGGGGGACACCAGTGGTGAGAGCGCGTGGTGAGGAGACAGATTCTCGCCACGCCACCTGGTAGGAGCGACCTGTCAGGTAGGACGCAATCCAAGCGTGGGCCGCGCCGGAGATGCCCAACTCGGAGAGGGTGGAGAGGAGGATCTGATGGTTCACAGTATCGAAGGCAGCCGATAGGTCTAGAAGGATGAGAGCAGAGGAGAGAGTTAGCTTTAGCAGTGCGGAGCGCCTCCGTGATACAGAGAAGAGCAGTCTCAGTTGAATGACTAGTCTTGAAACCTGACTGATTTGGATCAAGAAGGTCATTCTGAGAGAGATAGCGGTAGAGCTGGCCAAGGACGGCACGCTCAAGAGTTTTGGAGAGAAAAGAGAGAAGGGATACTGGTCTGTAGTTGTTGACATCGGAGGGATCGAGTGTAGGTTTTTTCAGAAGGGGTGCAACTCTCGCTCTCTTGAAGACGGGAGGCAACATGCAACAATTTCAACAATTTTACTGAGTTAGTTCATATAAGGAAATCAGTCAACTGAAAAATAAATTAAATAAATTAGGCTCTAATCTATGGATTTCACTTGCCTGGGCAGGGACTCAGCCATGGGTGGGCCTGGGAGGGCATAAGCCCACCCACTTCTGAGCCAGGTCCATCCACTGGGGAGCAAGGCCCAGCCAATCAGAATTCGTTTTTTCCCCACAAAAGGGCTTTGTGGGTGGGCTTATGCCCTTACGGGACACAGACCAAAATACTCCTCAGTTTCATCAGCTGTCCGGGTGTCTGGTCTCAGATGATCCCATTGGTGAAGAAGCCAAACGTGGAGGTCCTGGGCTGGTGTGGTTACACGTGGTCTTCTGTTTTGAGGCCGGTTGGACATACTGCCAACTTCTATAAAACGATGTTAGAGGCAGCTAATGGTAGAGAAATTAACATACAATTATCTGGCAACAGCTCTGGTGGACATTCCTGCAGTCAGCATGCTAATTGCATTCTCCCTCAAAACATGAGACATCTGTGACAAAACCGCACACTTTAGAGTGGCCTTTTATTATCTCCAGCACAAGTTGCACCTGTGTAATGATCATGTTGTAACCAGCTTATTCCACACCTGTCAGGTGGATCAATTATCTTGGATCAGAGAAATGCTCACTCACAGGGATATAAACTAAATTTTGCACCAAATTTGAGAAAAATAAGCTTTTCTGTGCGCATGGAACATTTTTGGGATCTTCTATTTCAGCTCATGGAACATGGGACCAACACTTTACATGTTGCATATACATTTTTGTTCAGTATAGTTAACAAGCTGAGAATAAAAATAGGCTTCTTCTATAGAAATATGTCCTGCCTCTCGCTAAATAGTAGAAAGCAGATTATTCAGTCGACGTTGCTATACGAACACAGCTGCCACTTCATTAAAGCCATTAGATGCAGTTTATCACAGTGTACTGCGCTTTATTACTGGCGACAATTCTTGTACAAATCACGGCATTCTCTACTGGAAAGTTGGTTGTCCCTCTGATGTCACGTAGGTTGAAACATTGCTATGGTTTCATTTATAAAGCCCTTTGACAAAAAAGTCCCACTGTACCAAACATACTTACTAAACTTTAGACATAGAAGTTACCACACCCTGTCTCAGGGATGGCTAACTCCTAATTCCTTTGGTCTCTACTGAGATAGGTAAATCAGCTTTTAGTTTTCTTGCACGTTATTTGTGGAGCAATCTTCAGAATGTTCTTAATTAAATGTGATGTTCTGGTGCCTCTTGGGCAATTCAGAAAGTTGATTGTATTTTCTGTAATTTATGTAATTCATGGCTCATCTGTAATTCATGGATCATTTAGTTTCAGTATGATTCTCTGATAAAATAGAGGTTAAGTAAATAAGTCAGTAGTAAATATTTTCTAAAGGACACAGGAGCACTTTTCTAAAGGACACATATCTAGTGTTAGAATTAATTTTACTAAACAAATAAAAATGATTGTTGAAATAGAGTCTGTGTTGACTTTTTGAAGTGTTTGTTTGTGCGAGTTGGGGGTGAATTTGGGAGTGAATTTACAAGAAATGTACCCAAAAAGAAGAAGTGAAGAAAAGGAAGAAGTGTCCTTTTTTCACCTGCATTGGAGTCATTCAAGAGATATTATATAGATGTTATACAGTACATGTTCTGTTATCTGCTTTTGTAAGTGAATTACCATTCCCTTCACTTATATTGCTATTTTCTTTCTTGATCCTTGATCTCTCTTTTCTTTCAGGTCCTGCCGAAGGAGAACAAGGTATTTAGCTGCTGTTGATACCACTATCGATTTTTGTAATAATTGAGAGCAGGTGCCTTCTTGATACTATCCCGCATGCGGGAGCGTAATCATGGGGCGGCAGGATAGCCTAGTGGTTAGAGCGTTGGACTAGTAACCGAAAGGTTGCAAGTTCAAATCCCCGAGCTGACAAGGTACAAATCTGTCGCTCTGCCCCTGGACAGGAAGTTAACCCACTGTTCCTAGGCTGTCATTGAAAATAAGAACTTGTTCTTAACTGACTTGCCTAGTAAAATAAAAAAAATAATTAGCATAATGCAGCGGACATAAATATACCCAGAAAATGTTCCTATTCATGAAAATCACAAATGAAATATATTGAGAGCTTAGCCTTTTGTTAACCACACTGTCATCTCAGATTTTCAGAATATGCTTTACAGCCAACCCTAGACAAGCATTTGTGTAAGTTTATCATGGCATAATGCTATGCTAGGCTCTGCTACCAGCAGGCAACATTTTCACGAAAATAAGAAAAGCAATCAAATTAAATAATTTACATTTGAAGAACTTCAGATGCTTTCACTCAGGAGACTCCCAGTTAGATAGCAAATGTTCCTTTTTTCCAAAAATATTATTTTTGTAGGCGAAATAGCTCCATTTGTTCTTCAAGTTTGGCTGAGAAATCGACCTGAAAATGTGATCACTATAACGACAAACTTTTTCCAAATGAGCTCCATTAGTATCGACAGAAACATGGCAAACGTTGTTTAGAATCAATCCTCAAGGTGTTTTTCACATATCTATTTGATAAAATATCCACCGGGACAATTGGTTTCTCATAAGAAGCGATTGGAAAAATGGCTACTTCTGTACTTTTACGCAAGATTTTCTGCGGGAGCCATCATGTGACCACTTGCTCAATGTGGTCCCTTACAGCTATTCTTCAACATAAATGCGTAAAAAGACGTCACAATGCTGTAGACACCTTGGGGAATAGGTAGAAGGCGTAAGCTCATTCGTAGCCCATTCACAGCAATATAAGGAGTCATTGGCATGCAGGGCTTTCAAAATATGGGGCACTTCCTGGTTGGATTTTTATCTAGGTTTGGCCTGTAACATCAGTTCTGTTGCACTCACAGACAATATCTTTGCAGTTTTGGAAACGTCAGAGTGTTTTCTATCCAAAGCTGTCAATTATATGCATAGTCGAGCATGTTGACGTGACAAAATATCCTGTTTAAAACGGGAACGTTTTTTATCCAAAAATGAAAATACTGCCCCCTAGTTACAAATGAACTTTAACCACTCTTTATACTATTTCAACTCATCCTATATCCCAAAACTCTTGTGCCACAACCCATGTTTTGACTATGGTCAGTAATCAGAATGCTCTCTCTCTCCAGACTGTGGCCACTGCTATCAGATAGATATGGGGGCAGTGGTGGGAATCATTGCCTGTGACATCATCCTGACCCTCCTCATCGCTCTCGCCGTGTTCTGTTTTGCTACCATTCGGAAGAAGAGGAGTCAACAGGAATCCAGACTGGAGGGTGAGTGTGTGTGTGTGTGTGTGTGTGTGTGTGTGTGTGTGTGTGTGTGTGTGTGTGTGTGTGTGTGTGTGTGTGTGTGTGTGTGTGTGTGTGTGTGTGTGTGTGTGTGTGTGTGTGTGTGTGTGTGTGTGTGTGTGTGTGTGTGTGTGTGTTACTGTGTGTGTGTGACTGTGTGTGTGACTGTGTGTGTGTGCTTGCTTGCATCCTCCACTAATCCCTAATCCCACTCTGTTTGTCACCTCTCCTCAGGAAAAGGGAAAGCAATCACAGCATCAAAAAGGAAGACAGTAGAAATCACAGAGTCTCCCTACCAGGTACTGAGGCACTAACCATAGTAGAGCACAGTCTTCAAAGCATACAGAATATACATTCATATGGAGTAACTGTTTATGTCTGGTGTGATCCACTTATGATTCCTTCCCTGTTGAATTGTTTTCTTTTTGCCTTTACTGTTGTAGGAGCTGCATGGATTTCAGTCAGACGTGTACAGTGATCTCCAACAGTTTCAGAAATGAGATTACTTTTTTGGACAGACTGCATGTATCTTGCTGCCTGGTGCTTAAATCTGACAAGGACTGAACTTCGCACATCTGGGATTTATATTTATACTCATCTCCTTACTGTTATCTTTCAACTTTTGTGTGTCTGTCTAATTGTAAAATTAATAGAATAGCATTTGACACATTCAAGAGATATTGTATATATTTGACATAAATAGACATGTTAATGTTTGTTTAATAGGCTACCTTTTATAGTGTTGTTTTCTATGATTTACATGCAATTGTTGTTTCATTATATATCTGTTTTATTTGACTTAATGAAGTCATTTTTGTATATTAATGGGGTTATTTTATTCTATGTTTCATAAGTACATCATTTGTATATCGCCAGAAACAGTTAATGGAAGCCCCATTAATATTGACCTCAGGATGTTGGTGGCACCTTAATTGGGGAGGACTGGAATGGTATCAAACACATGGTTTCTATGGGTTCGATGACATTCCATTCGCTCCTTTCCAGCCATCATTATTAGCCGTCCTCCCATCAGCAGCCTCCACTTATATTGCCTATTATTAATATTAGTCCCATGATCTGAAAAACTATTAGTCAACTGGGATGAAAAACTTCCCAGAGATATTTTAAATTTAGTTTCTGTCTGCTCCCTGTTAGTCATAAGCTGGAGTCCCTTACTCACTATCAACACCAGGGTTGTGGTTCATTCATAATAATGTGGGGGAGTCTCTACATCCTCTTTGAAAATCATAAGAAATGAATATTAATATTAATAATTGCCTATGCTTGGAATGTGTTAGCCTGGCTGATCTGTGGACTTAGGTGTTAGGTGTCAACCATAATAGGATGTATTTCTCAAAAAATGTAAAATGTTTTTTTTTTTAAGATTTAGGAGCTCAGTGCTGTTTATTGTATTGGTTAGGTGGTTACATATCAAATACATTGTTCAATGTTTTTATTCACAACTAAATGATGTCTCCATACCTAAAATAAACATTAACAAAACATTTTGATGAATGAAAATCCTTTCCCCACATTTTTAGACCTACTTCAGATGTGTTTGCATCTTGAATGAATTGCATCTTTCTTACACTGACATATTGAGGTACGTTGTATAATCAAGTAGCATATCTAATCAAAACAAAGACACCACAGATTTTTGCCCTTGCTGTAGGGTTGGTGAGTTGTAAACAATGGATCGTGTGTCAGCAGCGGGAAATTGATTGCGCTGCCACATTTGACTGAGCAGTCACTGGAACGGGAGTAAAGTTTCATTTAATAGATTAATAGACCATGCTGGTCTCATGGACTAGACACCACATAGTAAACAAAAATCTGGGACGCTGAAATTAGTATGTTAAGTTTCGTATGGTTACAAAAGTATAACTCAAATGTCTAGCAACTTTAGTATTTTAGCTAATTAGCAACTTTGCTACTACTTACTACCTTTTAGCTACTTTGCAACTATTTAACATGTTAGCTAACGTAAACTCACCCCATTCCGTACAAATGTGGCAAACGGAACATTCAAACGAGGCTACAAAGAAAACAAATAGGACTGTAGCGACTGTGTTGACTTCAAAATCGGGGGTGTGAACTAGGTTTCTATTCAAGCCTTGATCGACATGGTAATGGCTCTATAGTATTGGAGAAAAGTTGAAAAAACTGACCCTCTGTTACATCTTGACATGTCATGTCGCAACGTACAGCACGCATAGAGCAACTATTTCTGTCTTACAATCTCTCTCCACCAGGTGTAGCACTTCTATCATCCTTTCAAAACAAGAAATGGTCAGTGACGGGGGGGATACCTAGTCATTTTTTTCTCAAAGCCACTGTTTACTTCTAAGATCACTTTAGCACCACCCTAAAATCCCGATTCAAATTTGACACAAACCTTAAAATAGGTATGTAATGACACATTATATAAACTCTTTATATTGATATATTTACATTTTAGAGGCGATAAGGTGATAAATTGGACAGATCGAGTGAAAAAAAGCAATTTTCCCACACAACATTCTCCTTCTCACTATCACGCATTAGTTTCGCTTCCCCACCGCCATTTAAAAACAAGACCCGACGCTTGAATTATGCAGAAACGGGCAGCGTTTAGGTCATGTAATTGATTCTGTTGGAAAGGGGAGAAATTGTGCTTTTCAATGGTATTGACATTACAGTTGATCTGGAAGTATTACGTTTTTGTATTCTTGTATTCTTGTATTTTGTTTCAAAGTATATATCCTGCCTAGCGACGAACTCTGTTGAGTTTTGACACATCATTTTTGGGGGACTATTCAGCTCAGGCGAACCATCCTAATATCTCATTAGAGATGAGGTGGTGTTTTTGATGTAACAGTAACGATAAAGGCCTACTATGCTATAGTATTATATTCTGTTCTGTAAAATGAAAATGAATAATTATGTGATCTAGACATTGATTCAGCATTGATCTAACTACTAAACGAGTACCATTTTGAGAAGTAATAATCTTCTATTTGTAATAATAATAATAATAATAAGTGATGAAAATTACCATTACGCATAGGCAACAGATTTTGATGAGATGTCATTTTAAGCAATTGTAGCACCCTTCGTGGTGTTGAAAGGACAGCGCCAGGATCGCACAATTATGTTAATAAAGTTGAACCAACTTGTGGTGCTGGAGGATAGCTGAAGGGTAGCTCAGCCATTTGGCCAGTTCAGGAACAAACAACAATAATCCTTCAGTAGGCCTGTAGCCTAATAGGCCTGTGATTACTGTACGTGGTGTAATTATTTGTAGGCTATAGCCTAATGAAAATACAAATACATACAGTAGTGGTCACAAATTGTTCTGGGTTCCACTGTTCAAGAGGGGGTCCTTGGAGTTTTATGAATATCGAGGCAGACACATGTGTGTGCACACGTAGACTATTGTTCGGCATCATTATCGATAACGCCAGAGAGAAGACAGGGAAGAAATCACCATTTACCTACAGTGCCTTGTGAAAGTATTCGGCCCCCTTGAACTTTGCGAACTTTTGCCACATTTCAGGCTTCAAACATAAAGATATAAAACTGTATTTTTTTGTGAAGAATCAACAACAAGTGGGACACAATCATGAAGTGGAACGACATTTATTGGATATTTCAAACTTTTTTAACAAATCAAAAACTGAAAAATTGGGCGTGCAAAATTATTCAGCCCCCTTAAGTTAATACATTGTAGCGCCACCTTTTGCTGCGATTACAGCTGTAAGTCGCTTGGGGTATGTCTCTATCAGTTTTGCACATCGAGAGACTGAAATTTTTTCCCATTCCTCCTTGCAAAACAGCTCGAGCTCAGTGAGGTTGGATGGAGAGCATTTGTGAACAGCAGTTTTCAGTTCCTTCCACAGATTCTCGATTGGATTCAGGTCTGGACTTTGACTTGGCCATTCTAACACCTGGATATGTTTATTTTTGAACCATTCCATTGTAGATTTTGCTTTATGTTTTGGATCATTGTCTTTTTGGAAGACAAATCTCCGTCCCAGTCTCAGGTCTTTTGCAGACTCCATCAGGTTTTCTTCCAGAATGGTCCTGTATTTGGCTCCATCCATCTTCCCATCAATTTTAACCATCTTCCCTGTCCCTGCTGAAGAAAAGCAGGCCCAAACCATGATGCTGCCACCACAATGTTTGACAGTGGGGATGGTGTGTTCAGGGTGATGGGCTGTGTTGCTTTTACGCCAAACATAACGTTTTGCATTGTTGCCAAAAAGTTCAATTGCCAAAAAGTTCAAAAAAAATAAATGACACTTTTTATGGATATCTTTAAGAAATGGCTTTCTTCTTGCCACTCTTCCATAAAGGCCAGATTTGTGCAATATACGACTGATTGTTGTCCTATGGAGTGATCATGGGCCTCTTGGCTGCATCTCTGATCAGTCTTCTCCTTGTATGAGCTGAAAGTTTATAGGGACGGCCAGGTCTTGGTAGATTTGCAGTGGTCTGATACTCCTTCCATTTCAATATTATCGCTTGCACAGTGCTCCTTGGGATGTTTAAAGCTTGGGAAATCTTTTTGTATCCAAATCCGGCTTTAAACTTCTTCACAACAGTATCTCGGACCTGCCTGGTGTGTTCCTTGTTCTTCATGATGCTCTCTGCGCTTTTAACGGACCTCTGAGACTATCACAGTGCAGGTGCATTTATACGGAGACTTGATTACACACAGGTAGATTGTATTTATCATCATTAGTCATTTAGGTCAACATTGGATCATTCAGAGATCCTCACTGAACTTCTGGAGAGAGTTTGCTGCACTGAAATTAAAGGGGCTGAATAATTTTGCACGCCCAATTTTTCCGTTTTTGATTTATTAAAAAAGTTTAAAATATCCAATAAATGTCCTTCCACTTCATGATTGTGTCCCACTTGTTGATTCTTCACAACAAAAATACAGTTTTATATATTTATGTTTGAAGCCTGAAATGTGGCAAAAGGTCGCAAGGTTCAAGGGGGCCGAATACTTTCGCAAGGCACTGTACCTCTCGGCTGTTAAACAGTACCCTTCAAAAGTCTGGACACACCTACAGTGCTCATTCAAGTGTTGTTGTTTTTTAAAAACTATTTTCTACATTCTAGAATAATAGTGAAGACATCAACGCTATGAATTAACACATATGGAAGGAATCATGTAGTAACAAAAAAAGTGTTAAACAAATAAAAATATATGTTATATTTTAGATTCTTCAAAGAAGCCACCATTTGCCTTGACTACAGCTTTGAACACTATTGGCATTCTCTCAACCAGCTTTATGAGGAATCCTTTTCCAACAGTCTTGAAGGAGTTCCCACATATTCTGAGCACTTGTTGGCTGGTTTTCCTTCACTCTGTGGTCCAACTTATCCCAAACCATCTCAATTGGGTTGAGGTCGGGTGATTGTGGAGGCCAGATCATCTGATGCAGCACTCCATCACCCTCCTTGGTCAAATAGCCCTTACACAGCCTGGATGTGTGTTTTGAGTCATTGTCCTGTTGGAAAAAAAATGATAGTCCCACTAAGCGCAAACCAGATGGGATGCCGTATTGCTGCAGAATTCTGTGGTCGCCATGCTGGTTAAGTGTGCCTTGAATTCTAAATAAATCACTGCTAGTGTCACCAGCAAAGCACCCCCACACCATCACACCTCCTCCTCCATGCTTCACAATGGGAACCACACATGCAGAGATCATCTGTTCACCTACTTTGTATCTCACAAAGACTTGGTGGTTGGAACCAAAAATCTAAAATTTGGACTCATCAGACCAAAGGACAGATTTCCACTGGTCTAATGTCCATTGCTCGTGGTTCTTGGCCCAAGCAAGTCTCTTATTATTATTGGTGTCCTATAGTAGTGGTTTCTTTGCAGTTGATGTTGAGATGTGTATGTTACTTGAACTCTGTGAAGCATTTATTTGGGCTTCAATCTGAGGCTGGTAACTCTAATGAAATTGTCCTCTGCAGCAGAGGTAACTTTGGGTCTTCCTTTCCTGTGGGGGTCCTCATGAGAGCCAGTTTCTTCACAGCCCTTGATGGTTCTTGCAACTGCACTTGAAGAAACTTTCAAAGTTCTTGAAATGTTCCATATTGACTGACCATAATGTCTTAAAGTAATGATGGACTGTCTTTCTCGTTGCTTATTTGCGCTGTTCTTGCCATAATATGGATTTGGTCTTTTACCAAATAGGGCTATCTTCTGTATACCACCCCTACTTTGTCACATTACAATGGATTGGATCAAACACATTCATTAAGAAGGAAAGAAATTCCACAAATTAACTTTTAACAAGGCATACTTGTTAATTGAAATGCATTCCAGGTGACTACCTCATGAAGCTGGTTGAGAGAATACCAAGAATGCCACCAAGGTAAGGTGACTACTTTGAAGAATCTCAAATAAAAAATAGATTTAGATTTGTTCAGCTCTTTTTTTAGTTACAACATGATTCCATATGTGTTATTTCATAGTTTTGATGTCTTCACTATTATTCTACAATGTAGAAGGTGTGTTCAAACTTTTGACTGGTACTGTACATATTTATTTGGTTTGTCATGGAATTGTACTAGGAATTCAATCAAATGTATTTAGAATTTATCAGAAAACATTTTCCATAAATAATTTTACCAGGTCCATGTATTCTCAAATTGCAAAAAGTGAGGGAGCACCTCTCCTTTGCACTCCGGCAGCACTACACCCCTAACCTTAACCCTACCCCTAACCCCTAGCCTAGCTTATGTTATCCACCGAGCTAATGTTAGAGTTGAACTTTAGCCACAACACATTGGAATTCATAACATATCATATGAAATAGATTATGAATAACTACAAATTAATACATACCATACCAAACGTAATGTACTAATTTGAGTTTCCCGGATTTTCGTCTACTTTCTTACGTCTACCCACGAGTCCAGGTTGCATAATCGGAGCTAAAGCGGGTTGTGGAGGAGAGCTCGGCAGGAGCATGATTCGACATGGTTAGAGGTGATGGCTAGAGACTCGAAACTGACCCGTCCCCGCCTCCTCTTCTATCTTATCCTAGGTTGGGTCAGCCTCACAAACAAATTTCGCGACCTGCGTCCTCATAATAATAGACACCGATTGCCCGGCGCGCAGACTGACTTTCCTGGCTACTCTGTGAGAAAAGAGGACAAGGACACCTGGCGAGGTGGGTCTTCGGTGATCTATTGGTCATGATGATGTTGATGCTGATCGTTGCTTTCGTTCCTTCTGTTCACTCATATCAATTTTCACTCTCTGGTTGAATTTGACTTTGTAGGGCTTGTGCGGAGACATGTTAACAGTTGCGTTTGCATTGAGCGTCATCCTCACCGCTTTACCAGGTAACTGCATAATACACCTTATTGCACCTTAGTTACCGGCATTTTATTAAATGCCACTTCAGTAGCCTATGTTCTGAAATCATTCTGTTCTGTGCTTATACTGCTAAAGTTACCCAGGTGTCCTTGCATTGCGCACAGGTTATTTATATGGTATTGATCTGTGAGACACACAGTCAGCAGCAGGCAGCACTTGAGGACACCCTGCACACATTATTGGCTTCATCAGTAATGTTTGTGTTTTCTTCCAGGCTCTGGGGGTAGTAAGTGGACTGTGTCCTTCACCCGGAGAGAGATCTGTGTCTGGGCTGGGACCACTGTCACTCTCCCTTGTTGGTATGACTACCCATCAGGACACACTGTCAGGAGGGTGATGTGGTTCAGGGTCTCTGGCCGGAGGGAGTTTGCCCACCACTCTGACTCCAACTTGGTTAGCATGTCTTATAGAGGAAGGACAAAGTATACAGGCAGCCATAAAAGCTGTGGGATCCAGATCACCAAAGTGAACCTTGGCGATGCTGGACAGTACCACTTCAGGTTTGAGACAGACCACCCACAGGGACGATGGACCTCCCCGGACACCGTCTCGCTCTTTGTCACAGGTCAGTCATCTATCCTGCATATCAAAACAGCTTTTGTGTAATTTTGTTTCATTTGATTAAATCTCTATAAATCCCATGTTAATCTGTGCTTGAAATTTATTAATTGTAGCATGTTGTGGAGCATATCCATTGACATTTACCATGTTCACTGTGATACATGCTTCTCCGAGCCACAATTATTCCAGGACATACACATATAGTAACTGTCTCTAATACACACACCTTATGTCATAGCAGAGAGGAATATAATGTTAGGTAAACAAATCAGAGTTATATTCGTTGAATGTTGTTCCATAATTCTCTCTGTCTGTGTTGCTCCCAGAGCTTCAGGTTCAGGTCCATCCTGCGAGGACAGCCAACATGTTTGGGTCAGGAGAGACAGTGTACCTGGGCTGTATGGCCAGAGGCTGTGCTGCAGATGGGAGGAGTCTTGCTCTCTACAGGAACGGCATCAACCTGGGATCACCTGAGAAGTGGCTGACCATCTACAACTTTGACAGCCAGCACGCTGGTACCTACACCTGTCGCCCAATCCCCCCACAGAATGTCCAGTCTCCGCCGCTGGCCTTGGCTCTGGGACGTGAGTAGTGTTTATGTGTGATTGACGTTTGAATTTTCATGACCTTATAGGTTTCAGTTAGTATTTACTTTCTATCCCCCGTCTCTCTCTCTCTCTCTCTCTCTCTCTCTCTCTCTCTCTCTCTCTCTCTCTCTCTCTCCCCTCTCCATCTTCCCATTTCATTTTCTTCTTTTCATTATCTTCACCTCTTAAATCAAACCCTATTTTATTGGTCACATACACATATTTAGCAAATGTTATTGCGGGAATAGCAAAATGCTTGTGTTTCTAGCTCCAACAGTGTAGTAACTCTCTCTCTCTCCTTTGCTCTCCCCAACATCCCCTAGATGCTCCTCGTTCCACAGTGATTGAGGTGAGTCCCATGGGTGTGGTAGTGGAGGGGGTCTCTGTGACTATGACCTGCAACAGCAGTGGGGCTCCGGTGGTGGAGAGCTATGCCTGGTTTAAGGACAGGGAGAGTGGCAGCATTCCAGACAGCTTCAGACCCCAGCTCCACCTGAAGAGGGTGTCCCACACCGACCGGGGAGAGTACTTCTGTGTGGCACGCAACCCACTTGGTACAGAGAGGTCCAAACCTGTCCTGCTCAACGTCACATGTAAGGGCTGGCTGTTGGTATCTATGCATGTCTATAAATTATCAGTGCGTATTTAGTGTTTTTAGACAAACATTGCTTGCGGTACGGTTTTGGAAGCAGTTGATACCATGGAATTGGAATTCTAGTTCTATGGTCAATACAACAATTGGTGTATAGCTAGTGAGTCTGATATGGTCATATTAAGTTATTGCCTTCTATAGGGAATACAAGTATATTACTGTTGTAAAGATTGAACATCTATTCATCTTTCACATAACCAAGTGCCATTGTCACTGTCTGTGAGGGTAGTCTTGGTCAATCATGATTGGGTAATATGTTTATTTTAGCAACTATGGGGGCATCATTTGTCACAAGGCCTACAACAGGAAGTTACAGTACACTTTCCACAATCTCCACAAGGGCATTTTGACTTCTTAAATTGTCACTGCATAACTCTACTTTTCATACCTGCAATTTATGTTACTACTCTGCTAAGCGAATACATCATAACAATAATGTATTGTTTTGTTGTCCAGACTCTCCAAAGAGCACCAAGGTGTTGGTTAGTCCAACAGGAGACATCAAGGAAGGCTACTCTGTCAACCTGACCTGCAGCAGCAAGGCCCACCCCCCAGTGGACCGCTATGCCTGGTTCAAGATCATGGGGGGTCAGACCTGGGCCAAAGGGTCAACACAGAACCTCTCCTTCTCCAGCGTCCGCTCACAGAACGGAGGACAGTACTACTGCACGGCCTGGAACCAACATGGACAGGGCAGCTCCTCTGTTTTCACCCTCGCCATTCTCTGTAAGTAGAACAACAAGATTTCTCTAAAATCTTCTGTGTAAGTAATGTTCAAATAATGGCTGGCTGTCCACTGTTCTGAATTGTTGCCTGGATTGGACAGATATAAGACTGTAGCTGATAATGTTATGAAACTGTCAGAGGAAATCTGATCATGGTTCCTGACCGCACACTGTAAATTGATGAAAATACTGTGGTCATTTTGCATGCTCTTCTATTCCAAGAGAGAGATATGGTGTACACTGAGTGTACAAAACATTAGGAACACTTTCCTTCAGAACAGACTCAATTTGTCGGGCCATGGACTCTACAAGGTGTCAAAACCCTTCCACAGGGATGCTGGCCTATGTTGACCTCAATGCTTCCCACAGTTGTGTCAAGTTGGCTGGATGTACTTTGGGTAGTGGACCATGCTTGATACACACAGGAAATTGTTGAGCGTGAATAATCCAGCAGTGCTGCAGTTCTTGACACACCCAAACTGGTGTGCCTGGCACCTTCTACCGTACCTTGTTCAAAGGCACTTAAATATTTTGTCTTGACCATTCACCCTCTGAGTGGCACACATACACAATCCATGTATCAATTGTCTCAAGCCTTAAAAATCCTTCTTTAACCTGCCTCCACCGCTTGATCTACACTGATTGAAGTTGATTTAACAGGTGACATCAATAAGGGATCATAGGATTCACCTGGTCAGTCTATGTCATGTTTTGTCCACTCAGTGTATGTCCAACCTCAGGAGTGTGTTAAGGTGACCAGGAGTGTGTGTGGAGCCAGTGTGCTGCTCAGGTTCCTCTGTATGCAAAATGACACCTAAACTCCTTTCTGCACTGTGGAGGAACCAATCAATCTTACCTGTCTCTGTCAGTGTCTCTTTCTCTTTCTCTCTCGATCCCTCTCGCCCCCTCTGTTTTGTAATTTCTCAAAAATCGTTCTATCTCTCTAAATATTTGTTTAACTTTCCTTGTTTTTCTCCCTCTCTCTCTCTCTCCTCCATCACCTTGACTCCCTGTTGGTCTACTCCCTCCCTTTTCCCCTTCTCTTCTCTCTCATCTCTCATTGCCCTTGGCTGCCTGTCGGTCTACTCCCCCCTTCCCTCCTTCTCCTCTCTCTCTCACCCCTCTCTCCGCCTTTGGCTGCCTGTCTGTCTATCCTATTATCCTTTCTCTCTTTCACTACCCCTCCATGCCACCATTTTTATCCTCTCCCCTATCCCTCTCTCTCTCTCTGCATGCCCCCCCCACACCTCTCCTCTTCTCCCCTCTCTCCCAGATGCCCCTAAGAACACGTCTGTGTTTGCGCAGCCCTCCAGTGTGATCGACGCGGGCCGTCCTCTGACTCTGACCTGCAGCAGCCAGGCCAACCCGGCGGTGGACAACTACACGTGGTTCAGGATCAATGCGGCTGACGCCTGGGTAACGCGATCGGGCCCAAGCTACACCTTCGCTGAGGTCAGCCCCGGGGAGAGCGGCCAGTACTACTGCGAGGCACGCAACCGTATCGGCGTCCACAGCTCGCCTGTCCTCACTGTCAGGGTCAGAGGTCAGTGGACTGGGCAGGATGGAGGGAGGTTAGAGTAGGAGGTGGGGAGTCCGAACTCAGTGACCCAGATGGCTTCTGCCTGTGTGTTTCTTATTTAATCACTACTGTAAATGTAATGTCTGTCTCACAAACATGTTTGGCAAGACACTGTGTCTAAATGTGTCACTGTATGCCCCTCAGTCTGCCCACTCACGATCCCAGAGTCTTTCTGATTTCAATTCTCTGACCTGTGAGTCATATATGGATAACTTTCACTAACTGTTAAAGGGGAAGAAGAGCTGAACTTTGATATCAGATAACAGAAGTCTAGAGATTTGATAATTGATTAATGGAGCCGACAAAAGCACGATATTTTGCTCTGTCTGTCTTCCTGTCTATGTCTGTCAATCTTTCTGTCCCTATTTTCTTCTCATTCTTCTTGGCCATCTCTTTCCTCTCCTTCACTCTCACTGTCATTAACCCAAACATCCCCATTCTCCCCTCTATGATGGTGACAACTGTCAGATTTACTCAGACTGAACCAGTTGTTTCTCTCTGATTGGCAGGCAGACTGAAGGTTATCGCCCTGGCCTCAGCTGTGGGCGTATCTGCTGGTCTCATCACTCTCACTGTGGCCGTCATGATCAGGTGACGCACTCCACCTTTCAACACTATGATGGTCTATGGAAGGCAGGGGACCTCAGGAACATTGGCCCGAATCAGTGTTACAATACACTTCATTTGATTGTGGAAATCAATATGTTGTATCTATCTGCCTTCTTCACAGCAAAAACATGCACAGAGTAGACATGGAATATCCAGAGGAAAACGAGAAGGTACTTGACTCTTCCTCCTCCAAGCATTGGCATCAATATAGCCTAGCCATTATGTGATGAAATAATATATAGAAAAATATTTAACAAAGAATTGTCATTGGTTGTATTTATATGGAATAACAGAGGCCATCGGTGACAGCTGACACCCTGTTCTACGAGTCAGTCCAGCAGACCCTTCAGTTGAGGACTGGCAAGATGGCCGACATCCCGGTAGGTTAAACAACAACTCCCACTCTGCACCACTAGAGGGAAACACCATGTTCCGCTTGTAATAATCAGGTCATGCCATTAGAATTCCTCATGATTGGATTCCCATCTTCTTTTGAAAGATCAAAGGTAACAATATGTACCTACACTTTAATGACACTGCACCTACCATGTAAATACATCAGGGGTAGTTACAACCCCATCATTCGGACACATTTTAAACCCAGGTTTGGGTTCTCTCTATTGAAGTGACATTAACCCTTCTTCAGTCCTCTCATAGGAATCCCCCTATTTTCTCTGTGTTTGATAGGAGGAGCCAGAGGAGGTGTATGAGAGGGCCCATCCCTCCATCGTACCCCTGAAGGATGCTCCACCCTGCACAGAGGCAGACAGCATCCTCAACTATATCACTGTGCATTACTCCAGGATCCCAAGGTAACCAACCACCCTCCATCTCTCACTTCCTCCTACCCTCTCCCCTTGATCTTCCTCTTTTCTCTTTTTCTTACCCCCTCTCTCCCCGTTCTACTCACCTTTCTCCTTCTCTCCTCTCCCTTATACACTCTCCTCCCTCTTTCTCCTCCTACCCTCTCCCTTCCTGCTCATGCATCTCCTCTCTCAGTCTTATCCTTCTCTCTTCCTCTTTCCGACATACAGACCAGTGGCACATTGCATTACCTACAGTTGAAGTCAGAAGTTTACATACACCTAAGCCAAATACATTTAAACTCAATTTTTCACAATTCCTGACATTTCATCAGAGTATAAATTCCCTGTCTTAGGTCAGTAAGGATCACCACTTTATTGTAAGAATGTGAAATGTCAGAATAATAGTAGAGAAAATGTTTTATTTGAGGTTTCATCACATTCCCAGTGGGTCAGAAGTTTACAATCACTTAGTATTTTGTAGCATTGCCTTTAAATTGTTTAACTTGGGTCAAACGTTTTGGGTAGCCTTCAACAAGCTTCCCACAATAAGTTGGGTGAATTTTGGCCCATTCCCCCTGACAGAGCTGGTGTAACTGAGTCAGGTTTTTAGGCCTCCTTGCTCGCACACATTTTTTCAGTTCTGCCCAGAAATTTTCTATAGGATTGAGGTCAGGGCTTTGTGATGGCCACTCCAACACATTGACTTTGTTGTCCTTAAGCCATTTTGCCACAACTTTGGAAGTATTCTTGGGGTCATTGTCCATTTGGAAGACCCATTTGCGACCAAGCTTTAACTTCTGATGTCTTGAGATGTTGCTTCGATATAGCCACATCATTTTCCTACCTCATGATGCCATCTATTTTGTGAAGTGCACCAGTCCCTCCTGCAGCAAAGCAACCCCACAACATGATGCTACCACCCACATCATGCTTCACGGTTTAGATGGTGTTCTTCAGCTTGAAAGCCTCCCCCTTTCAAACATAACGATGGTCATTATGGCCAACAGTTCTATTTTTGTTTCATCAGACCAGAGGACATTTCTCCAAAAAGTAAAATTTTTGTCCCCATGTGCAATTGCAAACCGTAGTCTGGCTTTTTTAATGGCGGTTTTGGAGCAGTGGCTTCTTCCTTGCTGAGCGGCCTTTCAGGTTATGTCGATATAGGACTCGTTTTACTGTGGATATAGATACTTTTGTAACTGTTTCCTCGAGCATCTTCACAAGGTCCTTTGCTGTTGTTCTGGGATTGATTTGCACTTTTCGAACCAAAGTACGTTCTTCTCTAGGAGAGAGAACGCTTCTCCTTCGTGAGCTGTATGACAGCTGCGTGGTCCCATGGTGTTTATACTTTCGTATTATTGTTTGTACAGGTGAACGTGGTACCTTTAGGCATTTGGAAATTGCTCCCAAGATTGAACCAGACTTGTGGAGGTCTACAATTTTTTTCTGGGGTCCTGGCTGATTTCCTTTGATTTTCCCATGATGTCAAACAAAGAGGCACTGAGTGGTAGGCCTTGAAATACATCCACAGGTACATCTCCAAATGACTCAAATTATGTTAATTAGCCTATCTGAAGCTTCTAAAGCCATGACATCATTTTCTGGAATTTTCCAAGCTGTTTAAAGGCACAGTCAACTTAGTGTATGTAAACTTCTGACTGACTGGAATTGTGATACAGTGAATTAAAAGTGAAATAATTTGTCTGTTAACAATTAATGGATAAAGTACTCGTGTCATGCACAAAGTAGATGTCCTAACCAACTTGCCAAAACTATAGTTTGTTAACAAGAAATTTGTGGAGAGGTTGAAAAACAAGTTTTAATGACTCCAACATAAGTGTGTGTAAGCTTCCAACTTCAACTGTCTGTCCATTCCTCTTTTCTTCCCAGTCTGGACCAGATTCAAGTTACAAATGTACCACTGGATGGCGATAAAGAGCCAAAGGATGCTGCCAATGTTGTTTACACTGTCCTGGCCAGACCACACCAGTAGTAGTGCAGGTAAAGTAGGACATCTTTTGATGTCACTAATTTATCTCTGCTAATATATGAACATCAAGAGTTATATACACCTCACAATCTAATGAAATAATTTGCAACAAGTTCAAGTTTGACCATAGAGACAAACATATTCTAAATGTGAATTCAGTGACACACCTCCATTAACGTTGTTGTTTTTTTTCTCTCGCATATCTCCCAGATGAGAACTGTAGCTCCAAATGAGTGACATCGCCAGAAGGATCTCTACCATCAACCCCTGAACTGTTTCTGAGCTGGACTGCTCACTCTAAGCCAATTTACTGTTTATCTAATTTACTACAAAGTCTAATTTACTAGGAATAGTTCAAGTAGTTACTTGTAATTCATTTGGCATTATAAGTGGCATTATAACTCATTTATTAGCATTTAACGTTTTACTAGTAGTGGCCAGATAATGAAATATTCCGATATCAGAATCATCCTTAAAATGTATCTTTTTCTCCCTCAGAAGGAAGTCATTTTGGACATTTTCTCTCTGGGTTCTCTCTATCTCCTCCATAAGATATCATTAAAATGTAACATACTTTAAAAATGAAGTTTGGTATGCATCATCACTCATGCTAGTCTTATGGAGAATGTGTGTAAATGTGTTACTGATCATATCTTATGTTTAGGGTATGGTTGGTATGTCCCAAATTGCTTGTTGAAATAGCTTTTTGTCAAATAAACATTTTTAAATGAAGAAAGAATTGCTAGATGTATTAAAGACATGTATCAGGTAGACACTTACCCTGTTTATTCTGATCTATCATGCTGTGGATGTCAGTACTGAGTTATTGATTAATTATGTACATATGAACTGTGTACTACTTTTCATAACAGATGAACACGGAAATACTGCAGAGGTCAGAGGGGATATAGGAGAAAGACAAGCACCGAAACAAATTATTATTATTATTGTTATTATTATTATCATAATCTCGTCAACATACTGAATGTCTCTATATCACCAAATCTATTCCCTGCTTACATAGAATATTTACATGACCTTCCCTGTCAACCTTCAGTCTCAACTCCTGCATTCTGCTTGTGAAATTGTTATTATCACATCAGTCCATGGTATTTGCAATGGTCATTTTCTGACCAGTCTCATTCTGTGGACATGCTCTGTAGATGAGTGAGTGATCAAAGTTTCTTTCTATAAAGTTTCATGTGTTTCCTTTCATTCAGTTGATTTTTATGTTTTCCAATGCTAATGCAGAACAGGATTTCTATTAAGAAATTGAAGCATAGTTAAGTGTATTTCATGTTGGTGAGGATAAAAACAGAATGACTAGATTATGTAAATGTGTATCCCAGTTGTGCTGTCTTATTGACAGCAGGGCTGGAGTCAATCCCATTTTAATTCCACTATATTCAGAAAGTACACCAATTCCAAATTTTCTTCATTGAAAAGCCTTGACGATATTTGGAATTGGAATTTCAGTGTAGTTCTTGAATTTAAATGGAATTGACCCCAACCCTGATTGACAGAGACAGTTACACCTTCTTTAAATTAAAACAATGTTGATGCTGCCACCACCATGCTCCACCGTAGGGATGGTGCAAGGTTTTCCTCCAGTCTGTTTAATGACTGGCTTTGCTACTGTCTAATACTGTATAATTCCCTCAACCTGTGGTGTTGCAGTTTGATGTGGTGTGGCTCTTTGAAACAACCAGTGTGATTACTCTCAAGTTGCCAGGTGAGTATAATATATATATATTTTTTTGTTTGATACTCTATCATTCTGTGGATGCCAGTATTCAGTTATTAATAAATTAATTATATAAACTGCATATTGTATATGGCTCATTAGAGATGAGCAAGGAACTGATCAGAGGGGATATTTGATATTGGTCTAATGCTATTGTTATTACCTTAAAGGTGAAATATATATTTATCAAATGACTAACCTCAAAGGAAAGTAATATATTATTATCTAAGATTACAGAGTAACTCACTCTTTACATCAACAAATATACAGAAGTGACTGATAGCCAGTTTGTGCACCAGCATGTGTAGAGTATGATCTTTCAAATTAACATATCTGAAGGTAGGCCACACGTAGGAATGCTATATTATATTTTCCTACATTTAAAAAGGGCAAATGGGTACTGTACCTTTGAGTGTTGTAGATAAGTGTGATAACTGCTTTTTGTGGAAGTAATTGGAAGATGACATTCAACGATACAACACCATAGCTCCATGTGCCTTAACAAGTTGAGGGGAAGGTCATCTAAACCCTTAACCTGTTTACATTATGTGGAACACTGAGCTGATGAGCAAGCGCCAACCTTTTGAAGGTTAAACAACTGGGTTGTATATTTTGACTAGGTTGATGTCCCAGGGACAGTTAATGAAAACATAGGTCATGTGGTATGAAATATGGACACAGTGGTTAACATTGTGAGATGTATTCATCTCTGAATCTACAGATCCCTTGGTATGTGTGTGTATTTTTGATACTCACTCCCATTAATAGAAGTCTAACCTTTATTATGGATTATAGTATTACCATTATAATTGGATTGTACAACCCAGAATGAAGGGTTTGAAATTATGAAGTGTCTGTTTTTTTCTGTTTTGATTTCCATTACTTTAATAGGAGTATAGAATATTTTGATATAGAAGCTAAAATCTAAATGCTTACATTAAAATGTAATGATTATTGTCACACAAGTGATGAGGATGGAATGTAATGGACATTTAATGTTTGTGCTTTTCTTATAACTAATTTCTGTGTTCAATTCATGTGCTGTTCTATAAACCAATTTATGTGTTCATGCAAGTGGTTGACTGTACAAATCCTCACTATCAGTAACTGAAATGTGGCAGTACGCCCAGTCCTTGTTTTGAAAGATATCTCAGTTTCATGGTCTAAGCTTTGAGAAAAGAAGCCTTGTGAGGTATTGGTCTGTCACGTGCTATGAACCAGTATTGGTCTGTCACATGAATTAAATAAAACAGTAATGATTCACTATGCTACATCATGCAAATATGACTTGTCTGCGTATAGCCGTATATAAGACAACTGTTGGGACTGCCCAGGCAGAGCTCCTGATTGACATGTGTTCTATGATGCATTGAGTTGGTTGGAACCTCTCCAGCACGCTGACAAACAAACTATGATTCATTTAAGATTGACTTTGAGTGTCCCTGTGTAAGAATTTCCAAGACATAACCATCTCTGTCTTATGTAACCATACAAAACGTAACATATCATACTAGTTTCGTATACTTGATTTACGTTTACTATGTTATGTCTAGTTTATGAGACCAGGCTTTTCTGAGGTCCTCAGAGACAGTAGTGCTTTTACTTGGGGTGATTTTATTGTGCTACTTTATCATCCTGATATCTTATTATTTGCCCTATTTATTTTACTTCCATCAGTCTCTCTGGTTTCACTGTTGTTTTCTTGCCCTATTCAGTTTAATTTTACCATTTTATTTTGTCTAGATTATCTATCATATCTTTGTAATTTTTATATATGTGTTTATGATTTTACTTTTGTTTTAAGAACTTTAAATGCATTAACTGGTGATCTATGAATAAAGTTTGATTTGATATAGATTTACGCTGTACCGTAGGTCAAACATGACTTTCTTACATGCAGAAATAAGGAATCATTAGGAGTCCTTCCTCTTACTCAAACACCAAGACAATATATCACATTTCTTCGAAGAAGAAGAAGTCTTTCTCATGATAGCATGGTCAGCATGTTTATAACACATTTATAATGTACAGTATTTAGCCAAAAACCTGTTTGCCTCTGCCAGTATAGCGGACATGAGCCGAAGAATGGTTGCTCATGGTCACATGAAGGAGTAGCCCCGCCTGCAACTTCAAAATCAATGTCTGGCCTCGGCCCAAGAGGGAATTTCCTCTTGGTATAATGGTAAGAGGTTGGTTTCTTCTGCGGTAAACTCAGGGTTTGTATCTCTTCTGTCACATCAGGAAGCTGAAACTTGGCAGCGAGTGGAACTTCCAGCAAGGCAATAACCCCAAGCACACATCAGAATCAACATTTTGCAATTCCCGATTGCTGGTCAAAAGTAGTGCACTATATAGGGAATAGGGTACCATTTGGGAAGTAGACCTAGCCTGTCTGGGCTTTTTTAATGAGAAATGTGGTTAAAATTCAACTGCTAAACTGTCACTCAGGCTGTCGGAACATTACTTTTGTCAAAGCAGGGGGAAATTAAACATCGCTGCAGAACGGATGGCCTTCACTGGTTGTGGAATAGATGAAAAGTCTTCAATCAAACGGATTATGTAGCTCCACCCGATAGAAGAATGAAATAGAGAGAGAGAGAAAAATACAACCCTTTATCTCCACCTTTTCCCCGCCCCATATATCTGCATAATGATAACAAAGCCCTTTCCCTGTAATTTTAACTAAACTCAGCAACTACGTTTATTTTCAGCAAACTTAACATGGGTAAATATTTGTATGATCAAAACATGATTCAACAACTGAGACATAAACTGAACAAGTTCCACAGACATGTTACTAACAGAAATTTAATAATGTGTCCCTGGAAAAGGGAGGGGGGTCAAAATCAAAAGGAACAGTATCTGGTGTGGCCACCAGCTACATTAAGTACTGCAGTGCATATCCTCCTCATTGTTTGCACCAGATTTGCCAGTTCTTGCTGTGAGATTTTACCCCACTCTTCGACTAAGACACCTGCAAGTTCCCAGACATTTCTGGGGGGAATGGCCCAAGCCCTCACCCTCCGATCCAACAGGTCCCAGACGTGCTCAATGGGATTGAGATCCGGGCTATTCGCTGGCCATGGCAGAACACTGACATTCCTGTCTTACAGGAAATCATGCACAGAACGAGCAGTATGGCTGGTGGCATTGTCATGCTGGAGGGTCATGTCAGGGTGAGCTTGCAGGAAGGGTACCACATGAGGGAGGGGGATGTCTTCCCTGTAACACACAGGGTTAAGATTGCCTGCACTTACAACAAGCTCAGTTTGATGGTGCTGTGACACACCGCCCCAGACCATGACGGACCCTCCACCTCGATCCCGCTCCAGAGTAGACGGCTCGATGTAACACTCATTCCTTCGACGATAAACGCAAATCCGACGATCACCCCTGGTGAGACAAAACTGCGACTTGTCAGTGAAGAGCACTTTTTGCCAGTCCTGTCTGGTCCAGCGACAGTGGGTTTGTGCCTATAGGTGAAGTTGTTGCCAGTGATGTCTGGTTAGGACCTGCCTTACAACGGGCCTACAAGCCCTCAGTCCAGCCTCTCTCAGCCTATTGCGGACAGTCTGAGCACTGATGGAGGGATTGTGCGTTCCTGGTGTAACTCGGGCAGTTGTTGTTGCCATCCTGTACCTGTCCCGCAGGTGTGATGTTTGGATGTACCGATCGTGTGCAGGTGTTGTTACACGTGGTCTGCCACTGCGAGGACGATCAGCTGTCCGTCCTGTCTCCCCGTAGTGCTGTCTTAGGTGTCTCACAGTACGGACATTGCAATTTATTGCCCAGGCCACATCTGCAGTCCTCATGCCTCCTTGCCGCATGCCTAAGGCACGTTCACACAGATGAGCACGGACCCTGGGCATCTTTCTTTTGGTGTTTTTCAGAGTCAGTGGAAAGGACAAGAAGGACAAGAAAATCCAGAGGATGAAAAACACTTATTTCCAGTGTGGTCCTCAGTTAATTATATACTACTTTTCATTGAGCATGTACCACTGCACAGCAGCACCTCTCTGATTGAGACACATTTCAGTTGAATGCATTCAGTTGTACAACTGACTAGGTATCCCCCTTTCCCCTTTCAAACGTAATACTGGTGTTTTTTTTAAGTGTTGTGAAAACACATTGAGGGTTTCAGTGCATGTAAAAAGCAGCATTAAAACACCAAAACTGTGAAATGCAAATGGTTTATATCCTAAAAATTGATTAATGATAAGGGCCTAACGAGAATATTTGGGGGGGAATTCCACCTTAACTTTTTCAATGCTTTAATTAGACATACTAGAAATAGGAGGGGCAGTAAGATTCAAATCAAAAGTTAATTGGTCACATACAGGTTTAGCAGATGTTATTGTAGGTGTAGCGAAATGCTTGTGTTTCTAGCTCCAACAGTAATATCTAAACAGTTGATATCTAATAATTTCACAACAATACACACAAATCTAAAGTAAAGGAATGGAATTAATAATATATAAATATTTGGATATTTTTTTGAGGATAACACAGTGCCACTGACATGGCCAGGTACCAAGGACTGTGTCCTTCTCCGTGGCTGATTGTGAGTATGACATTTTAACGTGTTAACCCTCGCAAGGCAGGCCCAGAGAACATCCCTAGCTGCATCCTCAGAGCATGCACAGACCAACTGGCTGGAGTGTTTACGGACATATTCTATCTCCCTAACCCAGTCTGCTTTCCCCATATGCTTCAAGATGGCCACCATTGTTCCTGTACCCAAGAATGCAAAGGTATCGCTTCTGTCATCATGAAGTGCTTTGAAAGACTAGTGTCATGGAATTATTGTAATCAAAAGGAGAGACTTAAATTTCCTCAAAACAAGTAAACTTTATTATTTAATTACAGCAGTAATGGAGCTTTACAATTAGCCCCCCCCGTAGGTGATTTGTTGACAGCCCAAACAACAGGACTAAGCCACAGCATTTTATAGCCAAGTCCATCCTCCTGGATGTCCATGACAAATCACAGATGAGACAATGTATTCAAAATGTATATTTTGCTCTCTTGCAACAGACATCAGGATTTACATGGTGCCAAATATCTGTCTCTAGTTCATTTACTGCTTGCTTGTAAAAAAGACCAATGCAACCTGGAATACTAAATCCTTTCTTTAAAGAAACTGGAGATTGGTTCTCCCTGTTACCGACATACAGGCACAGACACTAATCATGGAATGGAATATCACCAATCCATCATAAATACACTGTCAGTGTTACATCTCAGGTGAGAGTGTTCTAAAAAAAACTATTCTGTTGCATAAAATAACCATTTGATGCAATAACAGTATATATTAACAGTATAACATAATCTTGTAGTTTCTGTTCTGACACTAGTCAAGGATCATATCACCTCTACCTTACCTGACAATTGATTAAATGTAGATTTTTTGGGTCACACACAATACCCC
Source organism: Oncorhynchus keta (assembly GCF_023373465.1). Taxonomy (NCBI): domain Eukaryota; kingdom Metazoa; phylum Chordata; class Actinopteri; order Salmoniformes; family Salmonidae; genus Oncorhynchus; species Oncorhynchus keta. The sequence continues at coordinate 71,884,668 of NC_068454.1, read as the reverse complement.
ATGTCAAAGAGGAATAATGTTTTTAGACATTTTTTTAATTAAGTGAAAAGCTGAAATAAGTATTCAACCCCTTTGTTATTGGCAAGCCTAAATAAGTTTAGTAGTAAATATTTGCTTAACAAGTCACATAATAGAGCCCCACAGTGGAGGTGTCATAATACCCATAAAACCAAGCAGTCAAACAGAGAAATGGTTCCAATTGTCTTTCTACCATACATTTTTCCTAAAGGGGATTTTAGAAACACTTAAAATAAGGGCTTTGTTTCGAGTAACCTTTATTTGTCAACTTTTAACCTTTATTTAACCAGGAAGGGCTCATTGAGATTAAAATCTCATTTTCAAGAGCGCCCTGGCCAAGATAGGCAGCACCAAGTCATTACAAAAAAAATTAACACAGGCAAATATATTTATAAAAGTTACCTTGTCCTAGAGAGATTTACATGGTTATCAAAACATCATGCCACAAAACGTCATGAAACACGGCCATTATATTAAGTGTTTCTAAAACCCCCTATGGGAAAAATGTATTGTGGAAAAAGGATTGGAACCATTTTCCTGTTTGACCACTAAGTTGTATGGGTATTATGACTCATACTGTGGTACTATATAAGTTGGATGGACTCCCTGTGTGCAAAAAGTGTTCAACATGACTTTTGATTGACTATATCATCTCTCATCTCTTTACCCCAGACATTACCTTACAGATACAGAATTACCTTACAGATAATTCTCAGTGAATTTCAAACGCAGATTCAACCACAAAGACCTGCACTACCATCTTATTTCACCTGACCTTTACAAAGGGTTTTGTTAGGACATGTTCTGACACTTGGAAAATTCTTCTCAGGTGTTCCTCTGATTGGGATCCAGATTGTTTTCCCGGATTCAAACAATAACAAATAGGAGCAACACAGACAAAGCCTGCTATTTTTTGCAAGAAGTTGTGAAACAGGCTCATGACACTAAACATAACTGAGAGAAACAAAATCTTAAAAACATGTGGGTTGTAGACCACACAATGGAAGAAATTAAAGTGGCTCAGGGTTGATCAATTCAAAAGTTGGGTCTGTCACATGGTCCGGTTTGAAGTTCTGACTGAAAATGTAACTAAAGGAATAGAAAGTTAAGGACTCATTTGCAGAGGAATTGAAAGTAAAAACAGAAGTGTGACAAACTAATATCACCAACCAAAACAATTGAAAAATCATTTGGAAATCTTTAAACATATTTCCTTCAGTTCAAGGGCAAAGTGTTGTATGCGTTTGTGTTACTTGGCTTCCTGTTCCATTTCTTTGTCCCCTCATCACTCATCAGGATGCAATACTGTGCATGTTCTGCACAGGCACTCCAATAAGAGAAGACAGGTTTGTGTCAGAACAGATTTGAGTCAAGTTCAAGACTTTTATCTAGTCTTGGGAACATACACCTTTAGTGTAATGCATTGAAGGGTATACAGGCACTTACAAGACCAATACACGTTAGACAGCAGGGATTGAATCATGCATCATATACCAATACAAGAAGTCTGTGTGAGCTTTAGGCACATCCTGCTGCCAACAAAAAACTATATGAAAAGAGAAAGAAAGTGCTTAATGTTCAGAGCACATTGAAACAGGTGCAGATCAAATTGAGGCACTTGGGAGAAGAATGCCCTTTGCAGACTTTCATTCCATAATCACTCACATGCCAACTCTCACAAACCAACTCACTCCATCCTTCTGCTATAATAAAGGACCCAGGAGCATTGGTGTGCTTGTTCACACCCTACTGTACTGTGGATTGGTGTGGCATTCCAGTCCAGCACAATTTTCATGAGACTGAAGTATACTTGCTCACTTGTTTTTATACCTTATTATAATAAAGATAAATAAAAGGGCATGGTTTGGGCTAGCTGAAGTAGAGGGAGAAGATTAAGGTGTCACGTGCATCTTCTCATGGAATAGCTCCCAATCAGAACATGGAACAACAAAGTCCTGACATGCCCTAACAGGTAGTTAAAAATAACAACAACAGTGAATTGGATTTATATAGCACCTTTCCACCAGGTGCTTGAAGCATTTTGGTCCTCTGTTGGTAGAGCATGGAGCTTGCAACGCCAGGATAATGGGGTTGATTCCCAGGACCACCCATACAGTGCATTCGGAAAGTATTCAGACCCCCTGATTTTGTTAAGTTTCAGCCTTATTCTAAAATTGATTAAGTCAGACTTAGGAGGCTTGCACATCACCCACCACTTGGTGTATATTACTTGCTAATGTCCAGTCCCTAGATAACAAAGTTGACGAGATCAGGGCAAGGGTTGTTTTCCAGAGAGACATCAGGGATTGTAACATACTCTGTTTCACGGATACATGGCTCTATTGGGATATACTGTCGGAGTTGGTACCGCCACGTGGATTCTCAGTGCATCACGCAAACAAGAATAAACATCTCTCCGGGAAGAAGGGTGGGACAACTTCCGGTGAAACTGGAGGGCGCACAATTCAAATAAATAATCATAAATATTATGGATTTTAAACATATACCGGTAAGCATCTTATATTGACTGAAAGCTTAAATTATTGTTAATCTAACTGCACTGTCCGATTTACAGTAACTATTACAGCGAAAACATGCCATGCAATTGTTTGAGGACGGCGCCCCACATCAAAATATTTTTCCTCGGGCACAGGTTTCATACATTCACATATAGCGATTAAATATTCACTTTATTTTTGAAAATCTTCCTCTGATTTGTCATCCAAAGGGTCCCAGCTATAACATGTAATGTCGTTTTGTTAGATAAAATCCTAAAGTCAGTTTAGTAGGCGCCATCGATTTGAGTAATCCACTTGTTCAACTTGCAGAGAAAGGAATCCGGAAATCTACCCCTAACTTTGTTTCAACAAGCAAACATACATTTCTATTTACTCCTCAAATACCCTCAAATGTAATCAAGCTATAATATTTATTTTGGAAAGAAGTATGTTCAATAGGAAACTGATTTTAGCAGGTGCGTAATGTCTTCATGGCGCTCGCAAACACAAATTTTCAAGACTGTGTCCTTCTACTAAAACTGATATTTCTTATTAGTTTTTGAAGTTACAAGCCTGAAACCTTGAACATAGACTGTTGACACCCTGTGGAAGTCATATGAATTGCATTCAGGGAGCAAATTCTCAATATGACCTTTCTCTTGCATTTTTAAGAGGATGGTCGCTCTCAGAAAAAAACATTCTGGTTGGTTTTTCTTTGGATTTTCTCCTAGCATATCTATTGTGTTATATTTTCCTACGTTATTTTAACATTTCTACAAACTTCAAAGTGTTTTCTTTCCAATGATACCAATTACATGCCACCAGTCTTTGGATGTGCCCCGTAGAAGAATATTCATAGTTACCAACAACCCTTCATGTGTTAAAGGATGAAGAGCCAGAAATTCTTCATATTTCTCTAGATAGATCAAAGGATCTTCATCATCCTCCCATCCTCTAAAGTTGGGAGACTTGACCTTCAATGGTAGTTTGTATCTGTGAACAGCAACGCCACTCTCTTCCCGGCGTGGGCCTCCAGATCTATTCTCTGTTGCCACAGTAGGCTCCCTTCCTGTCATCGGCCACACCGTGTCTCTTCTCTGGACAAACTCAGCATCTCTTCTTGCTGCAGACCTGGAATCTCTCCTTGTCCCAGACACTGAGAAATGGACAGACGTAGCTTCATCACACAATGAGCTGCCACTTTTGTACTAAGGTCCTTGAGTTTTGTCCAACTGTCTGCCTCTCCACGCCAAACAATCAACCATCGACTGCCTGATTTCTGTTATAGCAGCATCAAAGGCATTTTGTGCGTTGGCATTTACGGTCAATATAGTACCGGAGAACATCTTGCCTTACAGCATTGTAATGGAATGCCTGAATCTCTCTTTGCACAGGCTACCCTGGGGCGGCAGGGTAGCCTAGTGGTTAGAGCATTGGACTAGTAACCGGAAGGTTGCAAGTTCAAATCCTCCAAGCTGACAAGTATAAATCTGTCGTTCTGCCCCTGAATTGGCAGTTAACCCACTGTTCCTAGGCCGTCATTGAAAATAAGAATTTGTTCTTAACTGACTTGCCTAGTTAAATAAAGGTCCAATTTAAGTGTGAAGTCAAACAATTGTATTTATCATCTTCCTCATCATCATTGTGGATTGGTTGCCTGAGGCTGAGGCTACCTCAGGATGGGCATGGCCAGGAGGTGGTTCATCAGTACTCCCTTCTTCATCCTGAGAATCTCCCACATACAGTGCACTGTTAGATCGCTTGTTTAGTTTGTTTGTTTCCCAAACAAGGGCACTGCGTTCATCCACCTCTGGCCTGCTCGCCTCCCTACCACTGAGGAAGTACAGTTCCCGCTCAGCCCAGTCAAAACTGTTCGCTGCTCTGGCTCCCCAATGGTGGAACACACTCCCTCACGACGCCAGGACAGCGGAGTCAATCACCACCTTCCGGAGACACCTGAAACCCCACCTCTTTAAGGAATACCTAGGATAGGATAGGATAAAGTAATCCTTCTCACCCCCCCCCCCTTAAAATATTTAGATGCACTATTGTAAAGTGGCTGTTCCACTGGATGTCATAAGGTGAATGCACCAATTTGTAAGTCGCTCTGGATAAGAGCGTCTGCTAAATGACTTAAATGTAATGTAAATGTTTAGTCGCAAAGGGACCAGCTGTGAAATCTAAAAGAAGCCCCCCTTCCTGCTCAAGGGGAGAATCCTCCCTCTCATGATGGATATCAATAAGAGTTGTAGAAGCAGCCATGGATAAGCAATCCTAAAACCCCAATTATCCTATCAACTCACAGAAAATTCTATCTCTCACTGTCCCTTCGTGGTCGCCATCTTCTGTCACAAACTTGCATAAACCACACAACCTGGTCAGAAATAAAGATTAGGAAACCTATTCAGTGCAATGGTGTATTGATAGGAATACTATGGGTTTCTACATAAACAACACAATCATAATACAATAATCAGCAATACATGAATAGACCTGTCAGAGCCAACAGTAACCATAAGAAAACCTTAGTCCTACCAGAACCTCCGGTTGATTCTTTCAGTCCTTGAATGGAAGTCCAAATCCAAGTCCATAGAAAGATGTGTAATCCAAAGGAAAGAACTCTAAAAAATGCTACTAAAAGTAAATCCCAACGGAATCTGGATGCAAAGTCACAATCCAACTGAAAAGGTAAAGTTCCAAGTGAAAAGACTGTCTCTGAACTATTCAGTGTCTATTATACCAACAAACAGTTGTTTGGGTGAGAATAGAGGACTAATATCCCTCTGGCACACAGAAAAACAATGCCAGCTCTCTCTCAAAATGGGCTTGCAGACAAATGGCACTTGTGGCGTGGCCACACCTCTGACCTCACCCATAACTGCACCATTCAATACCTACTGCTTTACAGGCAACTATATTCCCAATAAAGTGTGATACTCTAGTCTTGGCCAAGTACATACAGCAATACATTATTTTCCTAAATTCAGTTATTTCAAGGGCAGCATATTATGCTTTCATGTTGATAACGCATGTTACAACTGTATGACACCACACATACTGTACCTGTCTATAGCATTAAAATACATACAGTAAGTGTTAGTAGGGACACTTGCAAATTGGGATCGCATAGTCATTCTGGAGGAAATGCATCTCCCTGTAGCCTAACTGTTTGGTGTCTCATAATGACTGTTTTGTTTATCTCATGCTGCTATTTATTTTGCATTATGCTGAAATTAGTTGGGATCAGATAAAGTCTTAATTAGATAATGACTTAGCTGTTTGTCTGCGTTATATGTCATAATGACAATAGAATGACTAGATAGTGTCACGCCTTGGTCTTAGTATTTTGTGTTTTCTTTAATTATTTGTTCAGGCCAGGGTGTGACATGGGTTTATTGTGTTGTCGTATTGTTTTTTTTTTGTAGGCATTGGGATTGTGGCTGATTAGGGGTGTGTCTAGCATAGGCTTGGCTGCCTGAGGCGGTTCTCAATCAGAGTCAGGTGATTCTCGTTGTCTCTGATTGGGAACCATATTTATGTAGCCTGGGTTTCACTGTGTATTTTGTGGGTGATTGTTCCTGTCTCTGTGGAGTGTTCACCAGATAGGCTGTGATAGGTTTTCTCGTTCCGTTTGTTGTTTTGTATATTTATAGTTATTTCATGTATCGCTGTTCTTCATTAAAGAAAATGAGTAACCACCACGCTGCATTTTGGTCTGCTTCTCCTTCAACAGACGAACGCCGTTACAGATAGGGTATTTTTCTGAAGAAAAACTGTGCTGTTTATCATGATCTTTGTTTTTGTCATGATACTGTTTCTACTTTTGCCAGATCATTTACCAGCCATTGACTTATTGATAAATTAAAGCAGGGGTGTCAAACTCATTTTACCCAAGGGCCATAGTTGTTCTTCACCTCGGTTCGGAGGGCCACATCGCAGTTTCGTGAAAAGCTACAGGGGAAAAATTCCTTTGGCCATCGTTTCTGCAATATCTTTATAAAACTGTGGCTTTTGTTTTGTCATCAAAATAAGTTATATTTCCATCGTATTTTTTAGCATTTTCTCTATTCCCCGACCCGACAGTATCTTTAATTGCAGTGATTGTTAGCAGGCTAAGGTACTATTGTCATTTCTACACTGTTTATATCTGGTTCTAATAATTCTCTTAGCCTTTTTTCAAGATTGAAAAAATCTAGTCAACATGACAGACCACATTAAATTGACACATTTAGGCCTTGTGTTAATCACGTTAATTACAGCATTAAGATGTTGAAAGCAGTTGTGATCAGTCTGGATCAGATAACGACTTGGGTGGTAAGTCATCTGCTTAATTTGGTTGTTCATGATGACATAAGAACTACAAAGGGTCATTTACCTGAAGATTTACCTGTGTGCTTGATTAAGGTGTCCATCTAGCTTTATTGAAGTGTGGCCCTGCTTCACGTTTTAAAGTTTGAACGACGTTTCTATTGTAAACAGTTTGAGAAGTAGCGCTCTAACGTATTATAATTAGTCAGAAATACACTACATGACCAAAAAAGTATGTGGACGCCTAATCGTCAAAAATCTCATTCCAAAATCGTGGGCATTAACATGGAATTGGTACCCCCTCTGCTGCTTTAACAGCCTTTGCTGCTTTAACAGCCTTTGCTTCTCTAACAGGCTGTCCACTAGATGTTGGAACATTGCTGATGTGACTTGCTTCCATTTAGCCATAAGATAATTTTGGCATTTGGCATAATTTTGGCATTCCAATTCATTAGGCTTGTGTGTGGCTGCTCGGCCATAGAAACACATTTCATGAAGCTCCCGACGAACAGTTCTTGCACAGACGTTGCTTCCATAGGCAGTTTGGAACTCGGTACTGAGTGTTGCAACCAAGGACATTTTCAGCACTCGCCAGACCCGTTCTGTGAGCTCGTGTGGCCTACCACTTTGCAGCTGAGCCATTGTTTCTCCTAGACATTTCCACTTCACAATAACAGCACTGACAGTTGACCGGGGCAGCTCTAGCAGGGCCGAAATTTGACAAACTGACTTGTTGGATAGGTGGAATCCAATGACGGTGCAAGGTTGAAAGTCACTGAGCTCTTCAGTAAGGCTGTCAATGTTTGTCTATGGAGATTGCATGGCTGTGTGCTTGATTTTACACACCAAGGACATTCTTAATTGTGCTAGAGGATATCTTATACCTTGACACACCTTCACTTTTAAAATAATGATATAAGCTGGTGTTCAAACCATAGACCGTATGGCTCATATTGTAAAGGACTGTTTCCATGTGCAGTCCAGATGATCTTATAGTTTTTCTCAATCGCATACAATCAATTTTGGGATCTGTCTTGTAATGTAGCTACACTGAGTGAACAAAACATTAAGAATACTTTCCTTATATTGAGTTGCACCCCCCACTCCCTTTTGCCCTCAGAAAAACCTCAATTCGTCATAGTGTGGACTCTAAAAGGTGTAGAAAGCATTCCACAGGGATGCTGGCCCATGTTGACTCCAATGCTTCCCACAGTTGTGTCAAGTTGTCTGGGTGTCCTTTGGGTGGCCTGGCACCTATCCCGATCAAAGGCACTTGCATATTATGTCTTGCTCATTCACCCTCTGAATGGCACAACAACACAATCCATGTCTCAATTGTCTCAAGGCTTTAAAATTCTTATTTAATAATTAACCTGTCTCCTCCCCTGATTGAAATGGATTTAACAAGATACATCAATAAGGGATCATAGCTTTCACTTGGTCAGTCTATTTCATGGAAATGTTTTATTTCATTTGAACCTTCATTTAACTAGGCAAGTCAGTTAAGAACAAATTCTTATTTACAATGACAGCCTAGGAACAGTGGGTTAACTGCCTTGTTCAGGGGCAGAATGACAGATGTTTACTTTGCCAGCTCGAGGATTTGAATTTGCGACCTTTCAGTAACTAGTCCAACGATCTAACCACTAGGATACCTGCCGGCTGGAAAGAGCGGGTATTCCTAATGTTTTATAGTCAGTGTAGTTTTGATGAATGTATTAATGTTTTGAGAAGGCAACTACATTTAAAAAATGCATTTACTGTTATTCAAATGTCACAGAGTTTAGTATCTTGTGAAAAATACTGTTCCAAAAAATGCTTTTATGGGTTTGAGAAACACTGTACCAGAATTTTTGCAGTGTCTCATGCAATCCAGTAGATGGCGATGTATAAGTAGCTTTGAACCACTCAGGACATGGGCCTTACGTCAAAAAGAGAAAATTATTTGCAGTATTGACATTTGAGGAGCCTATCAGAGACTTATTTTATTTTTGAGATCCAGCATCTATTAGTGTAATGTAACATTGGACACAGTCATAAAAGGTAACTCTTTTAATTTGAATTACATACATAGACACCATCTATTTATTTGGCAAGAGACATCTCAATTTAGACGTGACTCATCAAAAGCCAATTGGGGAGAAAACCCTCTTCAGGGACTGTAATTGTTTGAGTGGTATCTAGCAAACTAAAATAACATGCATTTTGTTTTGGTGGCAAACACTCTCAAACAAGACTATATCATCCGCTTATTGAAATAATTTTAACATTCTGTATTATTAAAAAACATTGCATTTGTCATACAACATATTCTACTGCATAGACCAGTGCACTTTTCTACATTCAACTAAAAAGTTAATATAGGAATAATCAAGATAAAGGTGTGTGAATAGTTATTGACATTCTAATAGTTTATGGCTACCGGTACCTATTTTACAGTAAAGTATATGCATGAAAGATTATTAGGAGACAGTATGCGTTCTTCAACAGTCAAATCTACCACATCATTTCCACATATAGTTGGAGTCACTAAAGGTGAAAAACATCGCAATGAAATAATGAGTGAATGGACACACAGCATCTTTTGGTTATTTGTTTAAATACAAAGAACATGGGGGTGCTGCGTGTGCTTGCTGGTGGCGAGTTACAGTGTGAATATTGGGCGGAGCAGAAACAGGAGTAATGGGCGGAAGGGAGAACAGCAACACAGGTAAAAGCAGCACACCTCTGATCTCCAATGGCACAGTACCACCTCCCTCTGGGGAAGACAGTACCACTCTCTAAAAAACAACCTCCATCAGACAAAAAACAGGCCAACTCCACCCATCAATTTTTATCTCTTGATTGATGCAGAACCAGGAAGTCGATTTGACCTGCTGCCAGGTGGGCATTTGGTTCCTAGCACTCACTGGCCCGAGCTGTGGACAGAAAGAAAGATTACTTAATATCTGGAATCATTAAAAGGCATTCATTACCAAGCCATGTGAGATAACACAGATAACACAGCTCTCCGTTGGGCAGCCATAATGATCATGTCCTCCATGTCCCCAGATCACAGGCAAAACATGACAGCCATGGCTATAGTTCTGGACTGGACAAGAGTTTTTGGACAGATTGAAAGCTTTTTGATGATAAGCACAATTAATATTAGCAGCACAGATGCGCAGTGCAGTTCTGTTCAGCAGTGGGAAGGATGTGCCCCACCCAGCCTACATCAGCTGGTGAGCTACAGGGGAGCAAGCAATGAGTGTGGGCAGATAGGCAGACAAGCTCTGCTCCGGCTCCGCCTATACAAGTTATTCAATGAATTGTAATATTTGTAGCTAATTTTTTAAGAAAAGACCTGCAGTCAACTTGTGCAATACATTAGGAGATAAAGCAGATCGCCTTCTTCATTTCACCTGTCATATTATTTTACACTATGAAGCTTACCGTAGTCCACCAGAACGGTTGAGCCAGTCACATGTTTGTTTGTAAATAGCACAACGGGAGAAAGCGGGAGCAGGTGAGTCCAGCTGTGTATTTGGTTTAACTTGCTAGTTAGCTAAGTAACTGGCTGAATTAACAAGGAGACGGGGCATCATATAGTCCTAGCTTTCTACTGTGTTTGAGAAGTCAAAGTGCTTAGGATGAGTTATCTATACAGCTGTTACTGCTATCTTGATTTCCTCGCATGTGTTCTCCTCTCTGTTCTCGGCAGCCTCAGTCTGCTCCTCTGCCCTTTTCCCGAGCAGAGCAGGCAGACAGGCTGTTGCCCTAACGACTCTCAGACACACACAGTGTGTACACACTGCTCTAGAGCAAGCGGCAAAACTGAATTCATTTGCACAATTTCTCTCGTTGACATTTTCTTGTAAACTCACCAAAAAAGGACATTCGGTAGCTACTACCTATATAGGTATAACTTTATGAACTGGATTGCATGTCTTTGCAACTTTTTTATTTTTGCTTGCACTCATTAGCATATTTAGCATATCAGCCTCCATGGAAATTACTTTTACTCGTGAATTTTTTGTTGTTGTTGCCTTTTAATGGACCCTTGTTTACTAAGCCAGTAATACTGTAAATCCCGGGATGAGAGAAGGACGGTTTGACGATATGAAAATCTGGATACCGCTCAACCCTATAGGCATCTTTCTTGCTTCCCCATAGCTAGCCAGTCACCACGACTTCTAGTTAGCTACCCTTTGCCTGGTAAGAAACACAAGCTTCTTTACAAAATTAAAAACAATAGCAGAATTTAATTTAATAGTAAAACAACAGTCTAGCTAGGTTTTTGTATCCCTTGAGTATAGAAAAGTAGGCTGTCTTTGAATTTGTAGTCTCGCTCAACCCTCCCACTTTCCCCACTGCATTTCATAGCCAGGTTCTGTAACCAACGAAGCCAAATCTCCCTCTTTTCCTCAGAGAAATGGCTTGATTCTAGCCCTTATGATTCAAAAGATATGACCCATAATCCCAGAGCTACGTTTTTTTCTTTCTGTCATGCATTGATTGACAATCTGGTGTGCATTCAGCAGGATGGAATGGTCAGATAGATGGAATGGTCAGATAGAAATATGCTATGTAGAACAAACATGCTTCTGACATGTTGAATACGGAATAACGTCGACTGTATTCATGGAAGTTCTATCTGAAACGTCCGAGAACATTTTGCATCTCTCTCTCGCTACCTCTCTCTCTCGACCTCTCTCTCGCTGAGCTTGTATGTGTCTGTTTGTTTTGTATGTAATGTGTAATATCTATGTAGACTGAATTAGGAATTTACATGGCCAAATAATTATTATATATTCTTATATACAGTTTGGACACACCTACGCATTCAAGGGTTTTCCTTTATTTTTTACTATTTTCTACATTGTAGAATAATAATGAAGACATCAAAACTATGAAATAACACATATGGAATCATGTAGTAACCAAAAAAGTGTTAAACAAATCAAAATATATTTATATTTGAGATTCTTTAAAGTAGCCACACTTTGCCTTGGTGACAGCTTTGCACACTCTTGGCATTCTCTCACCCAGCTTCCAAAATGTTGACTGGTACTGTATGTTTGTAATTTTTCTGCTGTTGGGAAGAGAATAGGATGCTATGCAGAAAGATAGGACAAGCTTGTGCACATGGAAGTCAGTGATTTATGTTTAACATAGGTTAATGAGGCAATATAAATGTGATGTGATGAAAAGGCATTTAGACTCAAATTGGCCACTGTTTTCATAATTTTGACAATAACAAGACTAAATCCTTATTCAACTGACAAAATTGCGACTTAGTTATATTTTAGATAAAAGGACTAAGACTAGACTATATTTTAGCTAAAAAGACTAAGACTAGACTAAATCTAAAAAAAGAGCGCCAAAATTAACACTGAGACAGAGGTGGCATGGAGGGAGTTAGTGAGTCATGATGGAAAGAATCAGTCAGCCAGTGTTTGGGTCTCTGTGCCACCTGTGTGATAGCAGGACTGGCATTCAACACAGCCAATGCCTGCTGACAGTGTTATCTATGCCAAGGCCTGGCAATAGGCAACTAACACTGAAACAGATGGAGAGCGTAATAACAAGATAACGCCCAAACCCACCCGTTGCTCCAACATGGCAGCAGATTTCTAATTATTTTTGTAATGATCACTCAAACATGCCAGTCAGTTATATATGTTAATTATATTCCTAGCAAAGACAATGCATCCAGGTGGCTAGGAATCATCCAGTGTACAGTGTGGGCCAATCAGAGAGGAGGTTGAGAGGTCAGGGGAACAGACCTTGGTCATTGAGTGGCTGGGCAGCGTTGCTTCCTGACCTCCTCCTGCAGAGAGAGAACCAGCGTGTCAACTCACACTACATTCCATTATACATTACGACACCTAGCTACATAACACACACACACATACACCTACCTGAAACGTACAGTTTCACACAAAGAGTGTGCCCTGATCTGGACTGAACTGAGCATGCACTGATATGATAGATCATTTACCTTTTGTCCTGGTTGAACTTGCATCTGCAGTGTCCGCCTGTTATAAGAAGAAATGGTCACAAGTCAATCTGTGTCCTATGTTAATGTGAGCATGTGTAAATACATGCTATGACTGTGTCATCATGTGTGTGTATGTGTTTATGTGATGGAGTCTTACTGAAGAGGATGGTGATGCCGATCAGACACAGAACTGCTGCCAGGATCAACCCCCCAACACGTAGCCTGTGATAATCTGAACAGAGAGAGAGAGAGAGAGAGCAGGAGAGAGAAGAATGGGAGAGAGAGAGTGAAAGGAAAAAAGCATTCATCATACACAGTAAGCCAGGAATGTTGAAAGTTGTTGAGTGTTCTGAAAGATGTATCTCTCTGCTCACCAAAGGTAAATGGATCCTCCTCCTCCACTGTAGGGACAAAAATATGACAACGGTCAGTTTATACAGCATCTAGACACCTTTGAAAATAATACAAACAACTGGAACGCACCCAACCTCAAATGGGCAAATAGCGAATGGCCTACTTTAATTTGTGAATAAATGATTTATCTGGAGACCATATTATTGCATGTCAAAAGATTTAGAGTAATAAAACTATGGAACGCTATTATGATAAACAATTGTCAGTTACATACTTTCTTTCTGCTCCTCTGCGAACACAAGGGACGCAACTGCTAACAGAAGAGACACAATGGTAAGCACACAGCATAATGCATTGACAACATGGCATCCCAACAATGTCCCAAACAAGTCAGCTTTCCATCCCTGTGACAAGTGCACTCTCTAGTGGTCTCTCAACTGCTTTCACCTTGAATAGCACTGGAGAAGGTCAATGAATCTATCCTTTCTCTATTTAGTTCTAGATTGGTATACTATTCATATCCATAACCATATGTATTTCATAAAATTACAAAAACATATTCTCTCTCTCACTCAAAACATACAGTAGTATCTACTGTGCTGAATACTGAGCCAGAGTTGTGAGTGAAGACTGGGCAAAACAAGATGAACAGAGATGGTAGCTTTGAGGAAACCTAAGCAGGAAGTGGCATTAATAGCTGTGTATGATTGGTCTTTAAGACCTGCCACTCACATGTCAATAAAAGCAAAGCAGAGATATTCGCCATCTTCAAACTCTCTTTCACCTGGGGAAGACAGAACATAAACAATTGCATTATAATATGATCATATTATAATATTAGACTGACTTTATATGATAAAGTAGCTGAGCATTATGACTGCAGTGCACCCTAGCAAACTGGCACTCATCCTCCCTGCCCTTTTCACACCCACATAAGCAAGAGCTCTGCTACACAAAATGAAAAAAAATGTACTCGCTTGATTGTCTGATCAAGGCTCCACTTGTTAGAATTAAATTACCCTTGTCCCACTACCTATTTGATTTGATTAGACCTTTTCAAACCTGGGAAGCTAATGGCAGCTCAAATAGTGCCCAAAACTGGCTCACACCAGTTCCAATGTCAACAGAGACCTGACACAAAGTTTAGCTTTCCCTGGAGTCCCATATCTGATTTTGGATTTGTACGAAATGGCTTCTGAGCAGCATAACCCATGTGATCTTGAATGTTGTCCAGAGTGCTTTGCTTCATCTCATGCCAAACCTTCAAACCCAATTATGTTTCATCTTTTCCTTGTTCAATATATATTTTGGGATATAATGTCTTTATAATCATATAACTGTCAAATGTCATAAAGGAGTAGAAAATCCACAAGGGAAAAAATGCTGGATCATTGAGCATGGCTCCAGCGGCATAACATAAAGTAACTAGACCCCAGTGATTTTCCATCACACCTTATGGATAAAAGACAAAGAGAGGAAATCACCTCACCAATCAGCAACCACACACTAGCAACAACCCAGCAGAGCAGAGCTCCAGGGGTTTGGCCTTCTTCGATCATACTCTGCCTAACATGATGGTTCTGGAAGGGCTGGATACTGATTTGGACAGGAATGGAGTCTCGAGGAGATTTGGTAGCTAAATCCCTTATGTCACAACTGTCTCACGCTCCCCTTTGGTTTCTGCTCATGATAAGGCTACATTTATTTTCCGTCATGTGTTGTACGCCACCAGCCACATACTGGACAAGCACCAGATACAATCTTCAAGGATTCAGACTCCCATTACTCTTCTCACTATATCCTATCCAGGTTCCAGGGTTTAAGAGGGTACACTACACTACTAGACCATGTGTGTTGTGGTTTTTCACTATGAGCTAAAAGGGGTTTAAGAGTGTAATAGGTCTACACTTTGCCATTGCATAGTGAGTAGTAAATGTTACATTATGTGAGTACCATAAATTACTATGTTTTTGGTCACTTGGTATTTTCCTGCCTTGGTACTATAATGAAAAAACGACCATGGTACTACTTTTTTCATTGTATTACCATGGCACATTTTAGTAAGGGCAGCTCCTATAACAAAATTACAGCTCTGATAACAACACTACAGCTCCTATAACAACACTACCTATTCTATAACAACACTACAGCTTCTATAACAACACTACAGCTCCTATAACAACACTACCTATTCTATAACAACACTACAGCTTCTATAACAACACTACAGCTCCTATAACAACACTACCTATTCTATAACAACACTACAGCTCCTATAACAAAACTACAGCTCCGATAACAACACTACAGCTTCTATAACAACACTACAGCTCCTATAACAACACTACAGCTCCTATAACAACACTACAGCTCCTATAACAAAATTACAGCTCCGATAACAACACTACAGCTTCTATAACAACACTACAGCTCCTATAACAACACTACAGCTCCTATAACAAAACTACAGCTCCGATAACAACACTACAGCTTCTATAACAACACTACAGCTCCCATAACAACACTACAGCTCCTATAACAAAACTACAGCTCCGATAACAACACTACAGCTCCTATAACAAAATTACAGCTCCGATAACAACACTACAGCTCCTATAACAAAATTACAGCTCCTATAACAACACTACCTATTCTATAACAACACTACAGCTTCTATAACAACACTACAGCTCCTATAACAACACTACCTATTCTATAACAACACTACAGCTTCTATAACAACACTACAGCTCCTATAACAACACTACCTATTCTATAACAACACTACAGCTCCTATAACAAAACTACAGCTCCGATAACAACACTACAGCTTCTATAACAACACTACAGCTCCTATAACAACACTACCTATTCTATAACAACACTACAGCTCCTATAACAAAACTACAGCTCCGATAACAACACTACAGCTCCTATAACAAAACTACAGCTCCGATAACAACACTACAGCTCCTATAACAAAATTACAGCTCCGATAACAACACTACAGCTCCTATAACAAAATTACAGCTCCGATAACAACACTACAGCTCTTATAACAACACTACAGCTCTAATAACAACACTACCTATTGTCACGCCCTGGTCGAAGTATTTTGTGTTTATCTTTATGTATTGGGTCAGGCCAGGGTGTGGCATGGGTTTTTGTATGTAGGTGTGTATATATTGGGATTGTAGCTAGTGGGGTGATCTAGCAAAGTCTATGGCTGTCTGGAGTGGTTCTCAATCAGAGGCAGGTGTTTATCGTTGTCTCTGATTGGGAACCATATTTAGGCAGCCATATTCTTTGAGTTTGTCGTGGGTGATTGTCCTTAGTGTCTTTGTTCCTGTCGCTGTGTTAGTTCACACAAGTATAGGCTGTTTCGGTTTTCGTTTTGTTATTTACGTTCTTTGTTTTGTAGTGTTTGTGTTTATTCGTGTTTACGTTGTTTATTAAACATGGAACGCAATCTACATGCTGCAGTTTGGTCCGACTCTCCTTCATCACACCAAGAGAACCGTTACACCTATTCTATAACAACACTACAGCTTTTATAACAACACTACAGCTTTTATAACAACACTACAGATCCTATAACACTACAGATCCTATAACAACACTACAGCTCCTATAACAACACTACAGCTTTTATAACAGTACAGCTTTTATAACAACACTACAGCTCCTATAACAACACTACAGCTTTTATAACAACACTACAGCTTTTATAACAACACTACAGCTTTTATAACAACACTACAGCTTTTATAACAACACTACAGATCCTATAACAACACTACAGCTTCTACAACAACACTACAGCTCCTATAACAACACTACAGCTTCTACATCAACACTACAGCTCCTATAACAACACTACAGCTCCTATAACAACACTACAGCTCCTATAACAACACTACAGCTCCTATGACAACACTACAGCTCCTATAACAACACTACAGCTTCTACAACAACACTACAGCTTCTACAACAACACTACAGCTCCTATAACAACACTACAGCTTCTACATCAACACTACAGCTCCTATAACAACACTACAGCTCCTATGACAACACTACAGATCCTATAACAACACTACAGCTCCTAAAACAACACTACAGCTCCTAAAACAACACTACAGCTTCTACAACAACACTACAGATCCTATAACAACACCACAAATTCTACAACAACACTACAGCTCCCATAACAACACCACAGATTTGACAACAACACACAGTTAAAACAGAGAGCCTCCCTCCAACTTATAGCAGTGTATGGCGACTCATACTATTTGGCATTTGGCAGCGACCAGGAAAAAAAAAACCTCCCTGGTTTATTTTCGAGCGCATCCTCCCTCTACCCAGCAATGTTGGTGAAGGAGAGGGAACGCAACAAGCGGGAAGCCCTCCAAAAATCGTCCGTGGATGGTTTATGATCCAATTCAGGGAGAGAGAGTTAGACTCTCCCGGGGTTCTTTCTTTCCGCTTATTCAAGTTGGGAATCATATCGCAGAGTAAATGTTAGCAAAAGGTGGAGGTGTGGCCGATCTTGTGACATTCATGTATCAATGTTTAGGGTTGTTGGTTGTCTGTTCAAGACAGTGCTAGGCAGCGCTGCGGATCGTGCTTAGCCATCCCCTCAATTCCCCACCAGGCAGATTCACCCTGGAGACCAGGCCTGGTCATAATGGGATTAGTGTTCTAACATGGGTCACGCTGGCCTCCCTGCCACTGAATGCCTGAAGCAAAGGAAGAATCGGCCGTTTGTGTGGTAACAGTACGACTCGGTTCACCCCTCTCTTCGCCTTGCACTGCCCTCCTCCGCGCCTACTCATTCATTTATTAATTCACTTAATACTTTTTTCATAATTTCCACCTTTATGATCAGATCCTACATTTTATCCAACTTCACTCACTAACCTGCTCATTCACAATAGGGTATTGGCTAAACTTACGATGAGTACACACCCACACCAGTACCATTCACATCTGTGTTTACTCCCTTATTCACATCCACTCCCTTTCTCTTTTCCTAACTCCCTGTCATTCCATCAGCCATCTCAGTCAGTCACGACTCACCCATTCCTCTACAGCGGGTCCAGATCCCTCCATCTGCAGTATCATTAAAGAATCCCAGGAGATATATTCCAGAATGCTGGCCAGTCTGTCACATTGGTACAGTGCAGAACCCTGAATTCACAATTATTTCGGAGGAAGCCCAGAAGCCTAAAAGGTTGGATCTGAGGGCTTCAAAGAGCCTGTGGTCATTTTTCTTCAAAGGGATAAAAGGAGTTAATGATGCAGCTACTCATAGGCTCCTGGCCATGCCTGAAAATATGAGGTAAACATATTACCATGTTGTAGTTTTCACTGTAATGGTAGATCACTGGAAGCCTTAGAATGAGATTCTCCCAATTGTAATGTGTGGTTTAATAACAAATTATTCAGAAGGTCATCCTAGGACTAACTACATGTATTAGGAGTAAGAATAATCACATAAGGGGGAAATTACTTGTGTGAAGTTACTTGTAAAGGTACTTGTGAAATTTATCAAATCTAGAATGGTTTGGTTTTCTTAGTGTTTGTGAAGTCTCTTCTATTACTCTGTTCTCCCTCTATTCACTCTGCCTACCAACATGAGGAGGACTGGAGATCAAGTATCTGCGGCCCCAACTACAGAGAGGCAGAGAGACATAATGCCAGTTGGGTAAAGGTTTGAGTAACAGCAGTGTCCACTACCATATGACTAATCTAAGAGTTCCATGAGGCCTCGGAACAGGTAAGTGTGTATTTCCATATCTCCCGAGTGGTGCAGCGGTCTACAGTCACTGCATCTCATTGCTAGAGGCATCATTACAGACCCTGGTTCGATTCCAGGCTATATCACAACCGGCAGTGATTGGGAGTCCCATAGGGTGGCGCACAATTGGCCCAGCGTCGTCTGGTGTAGGGTTTGGCCGGGGTAGGCTGTCATTTTAAATAAGAATTTGTTGTTAACTGACTTGCCTAGTAAAAATAATAATATTGCCTGCTAACATTAATTTCTTTTAACTAGGGAAATTGTGTCACTTCTCTTGCGTTCTGTGCAAGCAGAGTCAGGGTATATGCAGCAGTTTGGGTTGGCTGGCTCGTTGCGAACTGTGTGAAGACCATTTCTTCCTAACAAAGACAGCCAACTTCGCCTAATGTGGGATTATTTAACAAAAGCACATTTGCGAAAAAAGCACAATCGTTGCACGAATGTACCTAACCATAAACATCAATGCCTTTCTTAAAATCAATACACAGAAGTATATATTTTTTTAAACCTGCATATTTAGTTCAAATAAATTCATGTTAGCAGGCAATATTAAACTAGGGAAATTGTGTCACTTCTCTTGCATTCATTGCAGGGTATATGCAACAGTTTGGGCCGCTTGGCTCTTGCGAACTAATTTGCCAGAATTTTACGTAATTATGACATAACATTGAAGGTTGTGCAATGTAACATCAATATTTAGACTTATGGATGCCACCCGTTAGATAAAATACGGAACAGTTCCGTACTTCACTGAAAGAATAAACGTTTTGTTTTCGAATTGATAGTTTCCGGATTTTACCATATTAATGACCTAAGACTTGTATTTCTGTGTGTTACTATATTATAATTAAGTGTATGATTTGATAGAGCAGTCTTACTCAGCGGTGGTAGGCAGCAGCAGGCTCGTAAGCATTCATTCCAACAGAACTTTACTGCGTTTGCCAGCAGCTCTTCGCAATTCTTCAAGCATTGCGCTGTTTATGACTTCAAGCCGATCAACTCCCGAGATTTGGCTGGCAATACTAAAGTACCTATTAGAAGGTATATGAAATACAAATGGTATAGAGAGAAACAGTCCTATAATAACTACAACCTAAAACTTCTTACTTGGGAATATTGAAGACTCATGTTAATTATTTATTATTTGTTATTTATTTGAGACTAAATTGATTTTATCGATGTATTATATTAAGTTAAAATAAAAGTGTTAATTGTTCATTCAGTATTGTTGTAATTGTCATTATTACAAATATATATATATAACAATGGGCCGATTAATCGGTATCGGCTTTTGTTGGGCCTCCAATAATCGGTATCGGCGTTGAAAAATCATAATCGGCCTACCTCTAATTGAAGCCACTTCCTTGTTGCTAGTGTTTGATGAAGGAGTAGCTGCTGGAGCAAAGCAGGGCAATGTGTTCCTCTGGCTGCTCAATGGAGAGGGGGAACGTGGCATACTATAACCATGACTCATCCCTCCTACCCACAGCCACAAAGTTAGCAATAGCAGCAACAGCAGCTTCACTGTTTAAAGTAGTCATACGGCCCTCTCTTCAAGGGAAAGACTTTGGTGTTGCTTTGCTGTCATTCTGAGGCAGGGAGGCCTTGAAATAAGCTATTCATATATCTGAAGTAAAGAGTGATGTTGTTGCTATGGTGAATGTGTGATGAACCCTAATTATCTGAATCTGAGTCAAATGAGCCTTAAACTGAGGAAATATAGAACCATGGCTTGCCTATCTTCTCTTGTGATTTGTAATGTCTCACAGAATAAATGAGAGGCAAACTCTGTAATCACACTGAATCTCTGAAGGGCCTCACTTTTGAACGCTGCTCGTCAGTATTTAAGGTCTAGACAAACATTGTATATGATTAGAGCCGGCAGGCAGTAGGCGACTCACTGAAGGCGGTAGAATACGTTTAGCCTTTGAGTGTGCGATAAGATGTATATGTCAGTTATATGTCCATCTGTCAGTATCAATCACCTTAGCAACAGCACTGTGCTGGAGAAACCACAGTGAATAAAGATCAGTCCAGGATAACAGCTCTATCAGGCTTATCAGTTAGGCTGTTTGCACTGTACCAGAACCCCAGACCCATAAGCATAGCTTACAGGAGACTTGGGACATGTAGTTTTTGTATCAGACTTGAAATAGAACAGCAATTTCATAATGACATGTCTGTCTACTGATCAATCATCCATACCATTTCAAAATGTCTATTAGCCTACCCATGTCACACTAGTGAGCAGAACATAACTGAGCCATGCTGTACTGTGTTGGCCTGGTTACGCATCACCATAGTTGCAGGAGCCATGCTGAAAAGGACAATGTGAAAATAAAATATCCAAGCCTGCAAGCCTACGGTTTGGGTTAGCACAATAGCGTGTGAAGGGTACCACCAAGATGTTGAATAGAAATGGTAATTCAAATGTAATTCCCCACACACCACTGCATGTGCACTGATGCATTTTCCATTACAGAAGGCCAGCACACCAACTAGTCTACCAGTCCCAAACATATTATCTTGCAACATTAATTTAACAAAATACTAAATATTCTGATTTAGTAAAAAAAAAAAATCAATAGGCTAATGGGAGAGGATATGTAAAGCTATTATCCCATCATTAGGCCTGACCACCCCTCCAGCCATCAAAGCACAGCTGGACCACAGCTGGATGATGAGCACAACAGACATTAACAATCTGGCTCTAGAAAAATGTATTGAATACAATAAAGGAAGGACCACATGTTATGTTGTTTTCCATGAGCGTAATGCCAGATAAAATACTGAATCTCAGCGGATTTAACTGGGTCCTCCCTCTTGTATAAGACTGCCTGGACACCAGCGCTAAACAGAATAGAAAGGGGAAGAAAAGTTGCCGATGGCCGAAAAGTTGCTTTAGGCCTATAGGTTACGGACTTTTTGTTTGGATATTACAAACAACATACAGAACACTGTTATAGAACAGCGTGAGTAACGAACTGAATTCATAAAAGCAGGTTTTTACAAATACGTCTGCGTGACGAAGAAACAGTATTTATAATACTTGGACATGGCTCTGGCTCATATGCGCACGTTCTGTCTGTCTCGCATAGGCCTATACTATAGGCTACAAACTGAAAGCACATTACATGCAAGTTCGATATTTGTTCTATAAACACAATTAATAGCCTAATAAAGATGGTACACTTTGGAGTATTTTAGTTAGGCTACTCAACGTTTTCCCAAATCTGAGAAACTCTTGTCAGGAAATATAATAATATGACTATAAAGAAAAGCATATGCCTATAAAGGAATTAAAGTTATTTTAAGGTCTTACTAGAGATAGGCTACTACTACTGGAAAATAGAGTGATAAGTTTGTCTTGGTTAAAGATGCGAAAAAAAAACATTTTAGAAATTACTTAGACAAGATTAGCCTATTGTTTTCTTTAAGGATGATGTAATGAATATAATAAATAACGGTTAACATACTTTTGATGAAACTACAGCTGAGCATTCACTCGAACTCTAATTGTTAGAAAATGAAAACTTACCTCCAACACGCGTTAAACCCAAATGGAGATGTGTGTAGGGGGAAAAACAGGAAATGTCGGGCATGGAGCGACACACAATAGACGAACGTACTCTTAAATCAGACAGACGCCAACACCCTTTTTTCACTGAGGCTCAACAGGTTTGCTCAGCTTGAAAATAGGCTGAGTTTAAATTGAAGTTGCATGCGTTGGATAGGAGGAGGATTTTATTCTTTGTTTGTCATTGGTTGCTTTCAATGACCTGTTGTTGATATACCAAATCATTAGCCTATGTAAAAACGGTGATATGGCAGATACCAAATCGAACATTATCACATCAATATATTCAAAATAGTTGTGTACAGTACCTGCTTTGGTTACATATTGTATCGTGAGAGCATGCACAGTGCACATCTCTGAACACAAACAGTTGAACATGTTGTTTATTTCTAACAATGGTGTTCCGTGGTATTTATTTGGCTTTTCATTAATAAGAATTTAAACAAACAATTGAAGGCTAATCGTTTTAGCTCAATACAACTCTGTTTGACCATAATGCCTAGAGCCTATAGCTAAATGAAATGTATTTCAGTTGTTCATTCATACATCTCACTACCACCGTAAAACACCTTAAAATAAACCCATTTCTTTTAGCCAATAAAGAAACAAAACAGTAAATAGATGCATTGTGGTCCACCCTCCATCCACTCTCACATCCATTCAGGTGTCATTACATTGTCATGGCCAGAACCCTGCCCCATTCCCACCCCCGGATATTCATCATTAGAACAACAGCAACCAGTTAGTCAGATTCCATCTGAGATGCTTAGAGTTCACTTGTGTCATCTTCAGATTTTCTTGAGTTGTTGGAGAAAGAAAATAAAAAATGGAGATTGGAACAAGATACATTTTTTACACACACAGTACAACAGTACAATGTGACAATCATATGAAAGGAAATTTCTGATACAGTATAAATTAGTTGTGAAGCGTCTATGTAGGCCTAGTATAAACATATGGATAGAACATAGGCTCTTACTTGTTCTTTCTAGTGCATTTGGGATCTGAAGAGAGAATAATGAGATGTTACTACAAACACTGTTAGAGTCTGGGTTTATCCTCTTGAGTTACATTCATAATGTAAGAACGTATTAGTAATTGGACTATGTGTACTTACTAAGTAGGACGAACAATCCACCTGCTACAAGCAAGCCTGCAATGATCAGGCCTCCAATTCGTAGTCTCTCATAGTCTGGGAAAGTCAACATTCAACAGCTCAGGGTCACACAGGTACAATGATTCATCCAATGACAGAAGCATATTTCTGATGTCATTTCATATCCAATAAGAATATGGTCACTATGTTCATTTTGTTTGGTGGTGGTGATTTATCAGTTCCATTTGAACGAGAGTAGAGGAATGAGCTACTTACTGTAAACAAATGGATCTGCAGAGGGGGGGGGAGGGGAGAACAGATAATGAACCTCAAGCAAATAAAACACATGTTGCTCTGACTGTCTGCACAGTGTGTGACTGGTTTACGTGGCAGTGATCAAATCTGCTGAAAATAGTTAGTTCTCATTCACAGTCACATAAAAATAAAACCTCATGAAAAACAGAGTCTAACAAAGGGCAAGTTTTGACCAACCCGCCAGACAACTGGAGACAACACTAAATCACATTTGTCTTACTTGCTTCAATTTCCACGAAGAATGCACAGAGAACTAGGAGAGAAAAAGAATAAACATTTTTTAAACATTTGGCATTTGGTGGATGGATCTAAGTTTATATGTAGTTTTGATCATGTTAAGGGTCAGGGTCAACCGTCATTTCTTGGAAGGACACAAAAGGTCAATGTCAAGTGCATTAAAACAATCCTTCTAAGGCTAAGCAGAACTTGTCTGTTGTTTCACTGATTTGTAGTGCCTACTGTAGCTTTCCATACTAATGTCCATAAAATCTTTAATAATATTTATTTATTTTGAAGAATTCATCTGTTGCATTACCCCATACATTTTTATCATGAAAATGTCTGATTTACCTGCCAGCATAACCAGAACTGAGAATTGGCTCATCTTGCTTGGGGGCAAAAGGAGAAAGGCATCTGTTATAACAGCATAACATCTCACAAGTTTAGGTCCAAGAGGCTTCTAAACAGCTTCTACCCACAGGCCTGAAGACTAATCAAATGGCTACCCAAACTATTTGCATTGCCCCCTTGTTTTACACTGCTGTTCCTCTCTGTTATTATTGGGCCAATAGTCACTTTAATAAAACAGTTTCTTGAAACTGCATTGTTGGTTAGGGACTTGTAAGTAAGCATTTCACTGCTGTATTCGGCTCATTTGACAAATAATATTTGATTTGATTTGACATACCAGTAACAGTTGTGGCCATTCCTAGAATTTAACACCATTTTGAATGAACCCTTGTTATTCCTAGCTGAAGAGGGATTATACTGTTTAATTATACTCGTATGATCAATAATGAACTAATATCATTAAAACCATTGTGTCTATGTTGCCCTCCTGCACAGTCCCATCCTTGTTCCCAAACACAGTGAGGATGAAGGGGTAAAATGTCCTTGTGGTGCGAGACAGACACCGAGATGCAGCAGGAGGGCATTGTGGGTGTTTGGAGAGAAAACAGCAGAGGGAGGAAATGTGGGGCGGACGCCACAGGCCTCAGGACACCCTTGGCCCGACCTTGGTCACTCACTGGAGTTTACACTGCAATGTTTTGGAAATATAGAAATACGACACCCATCTCCTTCATTCTGGTAAAAACTAGTTTGTTTAACAATGGACAATTCCACCATTTGAAGACCGAGTCAAATGTAGTAATCCAACTTCTCCTACCAGAGTTTTTAGAATGAGTTTTCTACTTTTCTAATACCCCAACTCCAACTCACGATGTTGGGAATGAATCCTACATTTAAATACTAGTATGTGTATGGTTCACATCAGATACACTATGGGTGACATTGTGAACTACAAATAGTTATTTATTTAAAAAAAATAGCATTTATATACTGAAACATAACACATACATTTGAATTTATAGAGGGAAACAGAATATTTCCGATCTTATTCTAATATTATATTCCAATATGCCCAGAATGCCATTTTCCTTGTTGCAGACTAATAGTAGTGAAGGTCACCATGCTGATCAGCATGTCTTCACTCAAGGTCAAGGATACCTATCCATATATTTACTACCTGACAAGTGCCTTTCGTAGGGAACACACCAACCTAGCTCATATAACAACACAGATGGTTGTAAAACAGGGCCTGGGAAAGCCAGTGAATCCCCTTCTTACCTGAGAACGAGGTCTGTCTTGGCAAGGGGTCTGGGGATGTCTGCTGGGTAGCTCAGGTCGTCCTGCTGACTTCACACACCTAGTCTTTTCTCTTTCCTTTTACCTTGAGGAATAGTCCCTCCTTTTTGTTGTCACCTAAAACACACTATAGGACGATGAGATCCCGTGTGCAAAGCGTGTGTGGTGCATCCAGTTGCACTGTTGTGACCCAAACACAGGCCTGTGCCCTTCTGTTTAGGGTTAAAAACACTGGGTGGGACGAGGTACTGAGTTGCAATACCAAGACCTACTGAGCTCTCATACTGATCACTATTTCATTGAATGTCTTTCGGTGGATTCGCTTTATGGTCAGTTATATTAAACCTTGTGCATGTCCTACTGATAAGCAGAATGAATGATAGAGAAGCATACAGTTTGAGCGGGAGAGAAATGGATTTGGGGCGTTCTTGAAATATTTGAATGCCTTACAATAAATCACCATGATTACGCCACAGTGAGATACATTAATCCAGGAAGTTTCCTTCCAGTCCAGTAACCATCCTGTCAGCCAAGAACCTTTCAATGTCATTCTGAGACATTCTAAGATGTCATTCTAAGAAGACAATCTAAGAGGACACAGAGACATTATGTACAGTACAGAATCGTAGCTTTGGCTGAAGTAGGAGTTAGAAAAATCTAAATATTTTTGTAGTCTCTTTGATAAATGGATGTGTTAAAAAAATGTTATATGGGTAATACAAAAGGCCAACACACAACACAGTATTAACAGGAGTAGCCATTAGCCAGAATGTATTGCATCAATACAATCTAATAGGTTCCCTAGAATAGAGATGCACTACATAATGTGTGGACACCTGCTTGTCAAACATCTCATTCCAAAATCATGGGCATTAATATGGAGTTGGTCACCCCTTTCCTGTAGGCTCGTAACGATATCAACATTTTACAAACGATAAGATACCCGGCCAAGTATCACAATGCCACTCGGGCTCCTGAGTGGCGCAGCGGTCTAAGGCACTACATCTCAGTGCTAGAGGCTTCACTACAGACACCCTGGTTGGAATCCACGCTGTATCACAACTGTCTATGATTGGGAGTCCCGTAGGGCAGTGTAGGCCGTCATTGTAAATAAGAATTTGTTCTTAACTGACTTGCCTAGTTAAATAAAGGTTAAATAAAAAATAAAACATATATATATATACCACGGTGGAAAGAAATCTGTGGCCAAGCATCCTTTTTTGTCCTGTCCCCCGGACACTTGTTCACATTTTCCAAGCGTTGTCCAAGAACCAGTCACTGAAATTCACACCTCTACTCAATACAAAACATTGAATTTAACTTCACACTTTCTAGTGTATAATAGAATACTGCATAGAATGGCTGATTTGCTCATATTCACAAAGACCTACCTGTGGTTTGGCTGGAGGAATGGGAGGAAGGAATAAACATGCATAATGATCTTGTCACGTTCTGACCATAGTTCTTTTGTATTTTCTTTGTTTAAGTGTGGTCAGGGCGTGAGTTGGGTGGGCAGTCTATGTTTTCTGATTCTATGTGGGGTTTCTTGTTTGGCCTGATATGGTTCTCAATCAGAGGCAGGTGTTAGTCATTGTCTCTGATTGAGAACCATATTTAGGTAGCCTGTTTTCTGTTGGGGTTTGTGGGTGGTTATTTTCAGTCTTTGTGTGTCTGCACCAGATAGAACTGTTTCGGTTGTCACTTTTGTTGTTTTGTAATTTGAAGTGTTCAGTTTTTGATTATTATTAAATTAAGATGAACTCTAACCACGCTGCATGTTGGTCGTCTCCTTCTTCCACCCAAGACAGCCGTTACAGATCTGCATGTCATTGAGTCAGTAAGGTGAAAACACTACATGAAACCTTATTGCCTCTTCAGTTAACAGACACACTCTCCCTCCCTTCCTCACACACTCTGTCTCCCTCAATCTTATAAACACACACATACACACCACTCTCTCCCACAGACACACACATACAGTGCAGCATTCAGACACGTTCATTATTCCACATTATGTTACATTACAGCCATATTCTAAAATGTAAATTCCCTTCATCAATCTACACACAATACTCCATAATAACATAGCAAAAGCAGGTATTTTTTTGTGTGCAAATGTATTACAAATAAAAACCTGAAATACCATATTTACATAAGTATTCAGACCTTTTACTCAGTACTTTGTTAAAGCACCTTTACCTCCTTGAGTCTTCTTGGGTATGACACTATAAGCTTGGCACACCTTTATTTGGGGGGTTTCTCACATTCTTCTCTGCAGATCTTCTCAAGCTCTGTCAGGTTGGATGGGGAGCGTCGCTGCACAGCTATATTCAGGTCCTCCAGAGATGTTCGAGTCTCTGGCTGGGCCACACAAGGACATTCAGAGACTTGTCCCGAAGCTGTCCTATTGTAAAGTGAACCCTCGCCCCAGTCCGAGGAACAGGTTTTCATCAAGGATCTCTCTGTACTTTGCTCCATTTGTCTTTCCCTAGATCTTAACTAGTCTCCCAGTCCCTGCCACTGAAAAACATCCCCACAGCATGATGCTGCCACCTCCATGCTTCACCGTAGGAATGGTATGGGCCAGGGGATGAGCAGTGCCTGGTTCCGTGGCAGTTAGTATTCAGGCCAAAGTGTTCAATCTTGGTTACATCAGACCAGAGAATCTTGTTTCTCATGGTCTGAGAGTCCTTTAGGTGCCTTTTGGCAAACTCCAAGCAGGCTGTCATGTGTATTTTACTGAGGAGTAGCTTCTGTCTGGCCACCCTACCATAAAGGCCTGATTGGTGGAGTGCTTCAGAGATGGCTTTCCTTCTGGAAGGTTCTCCCAGCTCCACAGAGGAACTCTTGAGCTCTGTCAGAGTGACCATCGGGTTCTTGGTCACCTCCCTGACCAAGGCCCTTCTTCCTCAATTGCTCAGTTTGGCCAGGCGGCCAGCTCTAGGAAGAATGTTGGTGATTCCAAACTTCTTCCTTTTAAGAATGAAGGAGGCCACTGTGTTCTTGGGGACCTTCAATGCTGCAGAAATGTTTTGGTACCCTTCCCCAGATCTGTGCCTCAACACAATCCTGTCTCGGAGCTCGACGGACAATTCCTTCTGCCTCATGGCTTGATTTTTGCTCTAACATGCACTGTCAACTATGGGACCTTTATATAGACAGGTGCCTTTCCAAATCATGTTCAATCAATTGAATTTACCACAGGTGAATTCTAATCAAGTTGTAGAAACATCTCAAGGATGATTAATGGAAACAGGATGTACAGTATCTGAGCTCAATTTCGAGTCTCGTAACAAAGAGTCTGAATAATTATGTATTTTTATTTTGTATAAACATGTGGTATTGTGTGTAGATTGATGAGGAACATGTTTATTTAATCCATTTTAGAATAAGGCTGTAATGTAACAACACGTGGAAAAAGTGAAGGGGTCTGAATACATTCAGAATGCACTGTAGGCACACTGCTCTCAACGTTTAAAATGTTAGGCAACAAACAGAATTGAAATAGCCCCAGAAAGAAATAGATTTTTGTATATAGTTTAGTCTTCCATTTGGACCTACTGTATATGAACCCTCCCTTTTGAAGCACATCTCATGAGTAGCAGACCCATTTCCTTCCTTCCTGTGCAATGCCCAACAATGTTGTTTGTTGTCAAACTAATAATTAGCAACCCGGGATTAGTTTGTTAAATTATATTTTTTTAAAGACAAGCTGTTTTCTTTGCTGTAAAGCTGCAAGCATGCCTGTTGCGTGCTCCATTTCCCCTCTCTGACACTTATAGGCTGCATGACAGTGAACTGGTCTGTGCCCTAGGTTATAACACTCCATTAAATGATCCAATGTATTAACATTGCTCGCTTTGTCCGCAGCTCCAATGTAACACAACTAACAGAACACTCATCAGGGTCTGGGTCTGCAACCCCGCTGATATGCGCATGAAAATGATATGGATATTATTGGACCTACACATACAAGAGACTTGTGGCTGTTCCTTAAATTCAACTGAATTTATAAACAAAACAGACTTTTATAAAAATGTTATAACAGGCGCCAGCAGGTTTTTATAGCGGTAGGTTTAAAAAGTCAGTTGTATCATATGAAACAGTACTACAGTATTCAAAAATTCAACAATGTTAGTATTATCATGACATCATGGTACCATAATATTACCATGGTACCAGTATACCGTGCAACACTACTTTGCTGTTATAACAGACTCCACTCTTCTGGGAAGGCTTTCCACTAGATGTTGGAACATTGCTGCGGGTACTTGCTTCCATTCAGCCACAAGAGCATTAGTGAGGTTGGCACTGATGTTAGGCGACTAGGCCTGGCTCGCAGTCGGCGTTCCAATTCACCCCAAAGGTGTTTGATAGAGTTGAGGTCAGGGCTCTGTGCAGGCCAGTCAAGTTCTTCCACATCGATCTCGACAAACCATTATGGTGAAACAGGAAAGGACCTTCCCCAAACTGCCACAAAGTTGTTGGAAGCACAGAATCATCTAGAATGTCATTGTATGCTGTAGTGTTAAGATTTCCCTTCACTGCAACAAAGGGGCCTAGCAGGAACCATGAAAAACAGCCCCAGACTGTTATACCTCCTCCACCACACTTTAAAGTTGGCACTATGCATTGGGGCAGGTAGCATTCTCCTGGCATCCGCCAAGCCCAGATTCGTCCGTCGGACTGCCAGATGGTGAAGCGTGATTATTCACTCGCGAGAACGTGTTTACACTGCTCCAGAGACCAAAGGCGGCAAGCTTTACACCACTCCAAGTGACGCTTGGCGATGCGCATGGTGATTTTAGGCTTGTGTGCGGCTGCTCGGCCATGGAAACTAATTTCAAGAAGCTCCCAAATAAGTTATTGTGCTGATATTGCTTTGAGAGGCAGTTTGGAACTTGGTAATGAGTGTTGCAACCAAGGCCAGACGATTTTTACAAGATTCAGCACTCAGCGGTCATGTTCTGTGAGCTTGTGTGACCTACTACTTCGAGGCTGAGCCGTTGTTGGTCCTAGACGTTTCCATTTCGCAATAACAGCACTTATAGTTGACCGCGGCAGCTCTAGCAGGGCAGAAATTTGACTAACTGACTTGTGGTAAAGGTGGCATCCTATGACGGTGCCACGCTAAAAGTCACTGACAAACCCAACTTTTATTACTGATGATAAGTGAACAACAAACAGTAAGACCATTCTACTGCCAATGTTTGTGTATGGAGGTTTTATACACCTGTGGCTGAAATAGCCAAATCCACAAATTTGTAGGGGTGTCCACGTACTTTAGTATATACAGGTATAGTGCATCTTGTCCAAATGGCTCTATTGTTATAAATAAATGATAGATAATCACATACAGATCTACAAGTGGAGATAAAAAAAACTGTCCCTCCCAAGCCAGTTTTGGAGTGAAGAGAAGCATGACAACCGTCAGATTGAGATCATGCTCACCACACAGAGAGGGAGGGGCCTTGAATACAATATAATCCTTTGGAATATTCCACCTCTATTCCCAACTCACAGACACAGCTATCATAGCTCAGAGATCAGAACTCCTGTCTGTCTGTCTGTCTGTCTGTCTGTCTGTCTGTCTGTCTGTCTGTCTGTCTGTCTGTCTGTCTGTCTGTCTGTCTGTCTGAAAACAAATAAAATTCAAATGTATTTGTCACATGCTTCGTAAAAAACAGGTTTGTCTTCCTGCCTGCCTGTCTGTCTGTGTGATCATGTGCTTCTCATTTGGAATAGTGTGGAAAGTAAATGAAAACACAAAGCCATGAAAAAGGCTAACACAGTGAACTGAACAACAGAGTCAAGAACCTTATGCTCACACCTCTATGGTGGCTCCTCAGAGGGGACACATGACTGAACCTCTGCACATTATTGGCATGGTGACATGCTGCTATCTGGGACTATTTATATCCCCGCGGCATCTGCGGAGGAATACGTATCCAGTTCTTCACGAGTGATAATACAATGATGTGAGTGGTTATATACTAGTTAGAGGGACCATCAGTGACATATGAAGACCTGACATGAGAAAGAGGGGGTTACCACCATGAAGGACTGATAAAACTGTGAGATAAAGTCCATTCGGTGGTGTCCAAGTTTGTGTGTGTATTGGGGCCAACATACGTGTGTTCCATTGTTGTACTTAACTAGTACAACTGCATTCCATGAAACCAGAATAGTTTTAAGACATTTATTACTGATGATAAGTGAACAACAAACCCAACTTTTCCACAATGTTCAAAACTGACCATATAGCAGAGAGGAGGAAAAAGCTGTAGAACACAAACACATCTATCACTAATTGATTGGAAGACTGCATACCTACATACCCAGTGGTGTAAAATACTTTAAAGTACTACCTATGTAGTTTTTTGGGGTACCTGTAATTCACTTGACTATTTATGCATATTTTTTTGCAATTTATACTTTTACTTCACTTACATTTCTAAAGAAAATCATGTACGTTTTACTCCATACATTTTCCCTGACACCCAAAAGTACTCGTTACATTTTGAATGCTTAGCAGGACAGGAAAATGGCCCAAGTCACGCATTTATCAAGAGAGCATCCCTGGTCATCCTTACTGCCTCTGATCTGGTGGACTGACTAAACACAAATGCTTTGTTTGTAAATTACTATATCTGAGTGTAAGAGGGTGCTGCTGGCTACACCCCCCACCCCCCCCCCAAAAAAGGTTTTTGATGCCGTCTGGTTTGCTTTTTAAAAGAAATGTGAAATTATTTATACTTTTACTTTTGATACTTAAGTACATTTTAGAGATTACATTGACTTTTGATACTTAAGTATATTTAAAACCAAATAATTGTAGTATTTTCCTCAAGTAGGACTTTACAGGGTGACTCACTTTTACTTGAGTCCTCTTCTATTGTGGTATCTTTACTTTTTCTAAAGTATGACATTTGGGTACTTTTTACACCACTGGGCATACCTCAGCTACAAAGTCTACAGAACCAGTGGCCACAGGGAAAGGATTGTTGTATGCTCACACAAGAGACAGTCAGGGTGGGCTATCCAAAGGTTATAGGGTAAAGTAAACACGCAGGTACAACACAAACATAAGACATTCCCTCCACAAAAACCCTTCTCTCTTCTTAGCACAACAACCCTGAAACAGGTTCAGTATTTTTTTTAAAGTATTCAGACAGTGACACATTTTTTGTTGTTTTGGCTCTGTACTCCAGCATGTTGGATTTGAAATTATACTATGACTATGAGGGTGAAGTGCAGCTTTAATTTGAGGGTGAACCGTTTAGAAAAGTGCATAGTTCAATTCATCCCAAAGGTGTTTGATAGAGTTGAGGCCAGGGTTTCCCCATAGTTCCCCATGTTAAGGGACATTAAAGTAGTGTTAAAGTTATTTACCATTCATTTCTATTGGGCACAAAATAATGTGAAACACAACCAAAACAAGCAGCAAAAGCATCTAACAAATTTGTAGAGTCACACGCTTGATGTAGTCATTACGTGCTGTGAATATGGGACCAAATACTTAACTTTCTACTACTTTAATACACATATAAGTGGATTTGTCCAACTGGGGGGACTATGTACAAAAAGTGTTGTCATTTCTAAAGAGTTCACCTGATATGGATACACTCAAATTAAAGCTGACTGTCTGGACTTTAACCTCATAGTCATTGTATCATTTCAAATCCAAAGTGCTGGAGTTCATACCCAAAACAACAACTATTTTCATTGTCCCAATACATTTGGAGCTCACTGTATTCATATATGTCTGCATCATCACTGACACAACTATGGTGCATAGCTTAGACTTAAATAAAAGTGTGGTATGTAGGCATTTATGCATGCACTGACACAAGCACGCTAGTGCTGGCACACTCAAAACGTACACTACTCTTACTTGTTAGGAGGCATATTTGTCACTAAACAAACCATCTAAAGGTCGTTGAGCATTTGACCATATCCGCTGACAAGCCACTCTGAAGATGGGGAGCATGCATAAAAATATAAATACATCTCAAAGAATGTATGTAATTCTAAACAAATTAGCAATGCATATTGTGGGATCTGGAGTGATGTGAGTTGTGTCTGTGTCAGAGTCATACCAGAGCATAGCAGGCCAGCTGAGTCAACATCGCACCACCTCTACTGATCCTCCACTGGAACACTTTAGACAGCTACTCAGACGTCCTGCTCTCTATTGTTTATGCAGTGAAAACAGGTGTTAGCTGGCTGCCAGCATAACGGTAAAACAATGAATGGAGCTATAAAACGCAGTATAAGAAAGGAACATAAACTTCAGTATTCCCGGAGAAGAGGAAAAGTCAGAGACGCACAATTATAGTACATTATTAACACGCTTTAGTAGTATCCCAGCATCATTGAACTTCAGTTCCTGTACTGTCATGGCTGCTCTCTGCTGGACAAATAGTAGAACTGCGGCTGAACTAACGAAGGCAACAAAAAAAACTAAAATCTTAGGAGAGAGAATATGATATATGGTCTTTGGTAAGAAGTTTTCAAAATGCAACATTTAGCTTAACTTCCTACGTTAACTAAAAACACAGGAATCTGATGCTAGTATCAGATACTGCATACTGCTAGATAAGCAAATAATAAAAACAAAATAGAAATTACAATAACAATGTTGCATATGTTAAAACCCCCCACAAAGTGTCAACTTAAGAAGTTGAATAATTAAATCCAACATTATTGAAAGGTGTGTGTTTAATCCTTTGTCACCATTGTGGTGATGTCATCCTCACGGTCTTTTCCCCCTGTTGACACAAACACAAGAAAAGAGACGAGAACCATATGAATATCGCAGGGCAGGGCATCATTCTCTGGCCCATCCTCTGTTAGGGCTGAAGGAGAGAGGTACTTACTGAAACAGAGCTGGAACCTCTCAGATCTCCTGAGCACAGTGTATGACAGACCAAAGACGATGAGGATACCAAAGAAACCACCAATGACGCAGCCAATGAGGGTGGCAAAGTAACTGCCGTCCTCTGAAAATGTATCCGAAGAGGACAGACAGACAGACAGACAAACAGGATAGAGAGACAGACCGACAGGATATGCAGACAGACGGAACAAACAGGATAGAGAGACAGACCGACAGGATACGCAGACAGACAGACAGGATATGCAGACAGCCAGACAAACAGGATAGACAGACAGACAAACAGGATAGAGAGACAGACAGACAGGATATGCAGACAGACAGACAGACAGACAGACAGACAGACAGACAGACAGACAGACAGACAGACAGAGAGACAGACAGACAGACAGGATATGC
The DNA here is from genome assembly GCF_023373465.1 of Oncorhynchus keta. Classification (NCBI taxonomy): domain Eukaryota; kingdom Metazoa; phylum Chordata; class Actinopteri; order Salmoniformes; family Salmonidae; genus Oncorhynchus; species Oncorhynchus keta. Next base: position 71,849,558 of record NC_068454.1, on the reverse strand, counting down.
AGACAGACAGAGAAACAGGATAGAGAGACAGACAGGATATGCAGACAGACAAAGAAATTAGGGTTAGCTAATGATGACAATGTCCAATACCATGCTCAGGGAAGGTGTATTAGAGAGGTGTATTTACCGTACACCCCGAGGTATCCATCCACTAGTGGTCGCTCTGAGCTCTGACATACCACACGTGTGTTATTGTCAGAGCGGGATGTCCCACTGATAAGCCATATTGCAAAGAGCTGCTTACCTGTGTTATCACAGTACCCTTTTATTGACTGAGAGGGAGAGGGAGAGAGAGAGAGAGAGAGAGAGAGAGAGAGAGAGAGAGAGAGAGAGAGAGAGAGAGAGAGAGAGAGAGAGAGAGAGAGAGAGAGAGAGAGAGAGAGAGAGAGAGAGAGAGAGAGAGAGAGAGAGAGAGAGAGAGAGAGAGAGAGAGAGAGAGAGAGAGAGAGAGAGAGATTATATCTTATCTGGTGATGCATAAAGACTCCAATTAGCAAGTAATAAAGAGGCAATGAAAGTCATAGTTTTGCACTCCAACAGGCCTGCTGAATTGAGCTACTGTATGGATTTCTCAGTGATTTCAGCTGTACCAATCGTCATGCTAATTAGGACACCTGCGTCATCCAGGCCTGTACAGAGCAAATACATGCAACCTGGATGGTTGGTATAATATAAGCTAAGGCTGTGCCACTCACCTGGGCAGCAAGGTACTCAGTGTGGTCTCCTGGGCAGATAAGGGTTCTGTTTCCATGGCTACCATAGAGGGTGAAGTTGAGTTGTCTAGGAGGAGGGGACACACCACACTGGAAGGCAGCAGGCTTGCCAACAGTCACTGTTATGTTATTTGGTAGCGTAGTGTAGTTTTTCTGGGCTGGAGGATGGATGATGAGGGGGTATGAGGAAGAGATGGGTACAGTGAATGAGAGAAATGGGAGGGGAGAAGTGACAGCAAGGAGAGAAGCGCAACATAATCAGTCATAGCCTGTGACACAGCCAAGTCCTCATTTGCCTAGGAGGCAAAGCACACTAGTTCTCTTGGAAAGGGTTGTTTGACTGTTTGACTATTCCAATGTGAATTGGTCTGAGATTGTATTTTCCTAATATGAGGGACATCAGTGAAACCAAGGCACCACTGCAAATATTGCTGTCTGTGTACATTCTCAACCTGTACTGTAATATCAGAACACAATTATCTAGGTCTGGATGGCTGCTCTTGAGCCCAACCAATATTGGCTAAAATAAACACAATATGGTAGCGTTACAGTAGCTAACTTTACATGTATGATTGGCAAGACAGAACCAAAGGTCAACCAAGTCAGTCCTACCTGAGCATTGAAGATGAAGCAGAGCCAACAGGAACACAGACAGACCAAGCCCTGGTCCCATCATCCCACATACAGACATTATTCTTCTCTTCATCAACAAAACAACGTTCTACCAACCCCTCCAAGACATCCGCTTCAGTGGACATTCATGTCCTGAGACTCAAGCTGCTGCCAATGATTCCAGCCTGAAAACACAGAGAGAGAGAGAGGACATACAACTCTCCTTGAGCTACGACCTAAACAAATGAGCAAACAACATTATCTATGATGAAGGAACTCTCCGGACTGATTTGCAACAAAGATTCCTGGGAAAGAAAATAATGTGAACAGGTTGAGCAGGGCCGCATTTATCACAGGGAGCGATGAGGTTCTTTCACGTCCTCCTCCAGGTGATCCTGCCAATCCTTTCTCTCTCTCTCTCTGTGTCTCTCTCTCATTCCTTCTCAGAGCACATCCGTAATTTGAGTAAAGACATTTCACTTCCAAAGCAGACACCCAATATTGTCCTTTTTTCCCAAGGGAAAAAGAGACAGTGTCTCACTAAACCACACAGTATAAAGTTCATATTCAAGTAATGCTAAAGCCTTTAGGTTGAAAATATGTTATGTACTTTAGGTACCCTTTAGGTTTACTATCAACAGATGTATTTGCATGGCCAGTGGACATAAATCTATAACACATTTGGGTCTGGGAAAAAACACAGGCTAATGGGGTTGCCTGGCAGGGGTCATGCAGGGCAGTCATGAGTTATCCAATGATTTAATGATATGTTAGATCACATTGACTGTAGAACTGATCATATAGTGAGCCATTTATAGTATCACCTTTCAGGATGTCTGAATAGTTCCGTTCCTGTAAACCAGGAATATTTAGATTCCATAAAACCAGTTTCACAAATGTTTCCAGATACAAGGTGTCATGTGTTACGGAAATGAAAGGCTTTTTACTGAGGCTTCAGCCGCAAAATATAATACTGGTACAGATGTAAGATCTTAATTTGATCACCCGGTTGAAGGAAATGTACAACTTTAAAAAGGCTTCTGGATGTTTGTAATTTCCACTTGATTTTCCATTACGGAAAATGTATCAACCCCGACAAAAATGTACATTAATTATAGTCCACATAATAATTCACATTTCCTGTTGCTGCAGGATTATTTTCCTTCTGAAGCCAACTGTCTCAAATTAAGATCCTATATCTGTAGATGACATTTGACATACTTCATCCAGTTTGTTAAATTAAATCTTTATTTCAATAAAATATTCAATAGAACAATTTACATAAGGAAGAGAGTTTAAATCAGTAACAATAACATCCGTACTAAGAATTTCATAATTTCTTCACAGAAAATATATATACATTCACATCTGTTGAAGTCATCTGCATAGAGACTAGACTTCAAACAATATAAAATGAGGAAATGAAAGCATAAAGACCATCAAAAAATCTTGATAAACTACATCACAATAAACTACAGCAAATTGAGCCATGATGATCAACAGACAATACAGAGTTTTTCTAGTGTTGCTGTGTAGCTACCAATAAGGTAGTTGTGGTTCTCAGCAGGTAATAGGCCCTTAACTGACAAAACACAGCTGAGTATGATCTCTGTAGTGTAGTGCATCATTTTGTGATGAATATGTAATATGACTTGGGGTTGCTAACCGTAATTCCTTAGTAACTTATGAAGCAGAAATGGTTAATAAGAACATCATTCTGGTTGTTATTGCACATTTGAGATTGAAATCCATGGATCACTTACAAATAAACATCCATTGTCAAAAAAATGTGTTACTAATATTTACAATCAAGCCAAACAAATACAACACTGATTTAACTATGAATATCTCATACGTTCTAATTTCTAATCTACACATGTTATAGAAATATCCTTTACATTTCACCTGTTTACTTGTCCCTAAATTCATGTCCCCACCAAAAACAAAACGAAGAAACATGTGTCATTACAGAGCGTAACATTCACTCTGAACTGCAATCTGTGATACAAACAAAGGATAGAGAGACAACTCAAGAGCTGAATATCTGACACCAATGTTTTATTTGTTACAAACATTTTAGGTATCATGGAATTTCAGCTACATGTTGTCTATGTTAAAATCTCTTCAGTAACTTTGGCAATATTTGTTCAAGGGAATCATATAAAGGAGAAACTTCAAGGCAAAACTATCCAGAATGTTATTTAACATCTGTTTGAGCCTTACATTTTGATACACAGGCTTGATGTGTATCATACGTTTGTTGCACCTGAAAAGAGTCAAACTGTAAGGAAACCCTGAATACAAAAATGAACCCTTTGATGACATACAACTAATCCCCATGACAGTAGAACCTGTACATTGGCTGGCAGAGTGGTGATTTTCTATGACTTTGTCATGCAAGTCCCATAAGTCTTTTCATTTGATGCTTTCTCATTTCACAAGACCATAAACATGTTGATAATTCTTTGGTCAAGCTACCACTTCAAGGCTTTCCTCAGGTAATCTAGTTGAATTTACCTATACATCCAATTTCTGCACAAGGTTCCCCTAATAGGATGGGTTTTTGGACAGGTGAAGTGCAGTAAGTCTGAATGGATAATACTTAAAGGTCAGTGCTCCCATGTACGCGCCATTTTGTGCACTCCTGGTGAATTGTGATACGTCTGTGAAGATAAGACAGGAAAAGAAGATTATACTTCCACCTGTGTGCATCTGTGTGTGTGTGTGTGTGTGTGTGTGTGTGTGTGTGTGTGTGTGTGTGTGTGTGTGTGTGTGTGTGTGTGTGTGTGTGTGTGTGTGTGTGTGTGTGTGTGTGTGTGTGTGTGCGTACATGCGGGTATGTCTGTGTACTGTACTCACCCTCATGGCTGAGGAGATCCAGGGTAGGAAGCGGGACACTCTGGTGTAGACGCCAGGCTTCTTGGCCATGGCACAGCCTGTTCCCCAGCTCACCACCCCCAGCAGGCGGTAGCGGCTGGCCTTGGACAGGGAGTCCTCAGCCACAAACGGGCCCCCGCTGTCCCCCTGAGATTAAAAAAAAATAGTCAACCACTCACATACAGTACATTATGGGGCAGTGGCGTAGCCTAGTGGTTAGAGTGTTGGACTAGTAACTGAAAGGTTGCAAGTTCAAATCCCTGAGCTGCCAAGGTACAAATCTGTCTTTCTGACAAGGCAGTTAACTCACTGTTCCTAGGCAGTCATTGAAAATAAGAATCTGTTCTTAACTGACTTGCCTAGTTAAATAAAAAAATAAAAAATCAGTCTCACTTGGGTGGATGGATTATATAAATATTAGCAATTTCTCATGTAGAATCTGGATAGAGAGCAACGGCACATTCAGATGTCAATAATTTACATGTTTGTAAGTGGAAGACAGAATATGGATGGAAGATGTAATTTTTTGTTCAAGTTTATTCATTGACTGCCAGAGCAGGGAAATTAGATGTCACTATAGCTGGTTACCTGACAGGCATCGGTACCACCCTTCTCAAAGCCAGCACAGAACATGCTGGTGGTGATCTGGTTGTCATAGTAATCAGGGGCGTTACAGACAGCGTCGTTGATGATTGGCACGTTAGCCTCCTGAAGAACGTCAGCAAGAGTCCCTAAGAGAGAAAGGGAGTGAGAGATATAGAGAGAACAAAGAGAGAGGAAGAGAAAGAGAGAGAAGGTGTGAGGGACAGTGAGAAAGCGCAAGAGAGAGCTATTAATCACTCCATACACATTAATGATGGCGTGATCCGACAACCATATCTGACCAAAAGATTGTTGATTCCTGGTCAATAGTGCTTGGCACATCTACACACTATGACACTGTCCCTGTTTACATATTCAAAGGTCATGCAGAAAGAGAGAGGAGGGAGAGAAAGAAAGATATAGGGAGAGGCTGTCTTGTCCAATGACAACAATGATACAGCTACTCTGTCTCTCTATGGTTCCAGATGATGTTTTAAACCCAGCTCCTACAGTATCTGGCTCTGGGACCAGATGATGCTTTAAGTCCATATCCTACAGTATCTGTCTCTGGGACCAGAATATGCTTTAAGCCCATATCCTACAGTATCTGTCTCTGGGACTAGATGATGCTTTAAGCCCATATCCTACAGTATCTGGCTCTGGGACCAGATGATGCTTTAAGCCCATATCCTACAGTATCTGGCTCTGGGACCAGATGATGCTTTAAGTCCATATCCTACAGTATCTGTCTCTGGGACCAGAAGATGCTTTAAGTCCATATCCTACAGTATCTGTCCCTGGGACTAGATGATGCTTTAAGCCCATATCCTACAGTATCTGGCTCTGGGACCAGAAGATGCTTTAAGCCCATATCCTACAGTATCTGGCTCTGGGACCAGAAGATGCTTTAAGCCCATATCCTACAGTATCTGGCTCTGGGACCAGATGATGCTTTAAGCCCATATCCTACAGTATCTGTCCCTGGGACTAGATGATGCTTTAAGCCCATATCCTACAGTATCTGGCTCTGGGACTAGATGATGCTTTAAGCCCATATCCTACAGTATCTGGCTCTGGGACCAGAAGATGCTTTAAGCCCATATCCTACAGTATCTGGCTCTGGGACCAGATGATGCTTTAAGCCCATATCCTACAGTATCTGTCCCTGGGACCAGAAGATGCTTTAAGTCCATATCCTACAGTATCTGTCCCTGGGACTAGATGATGCTTTAAGCCCATATCCTACAGTATCTGGCTCTGGGACTAGATGATGCTTTAAGCCCATATCCTACAGTATCTGGCTCTGGGACCAGAAGATGCTTTAAGTCCATATCCTACAGTATCTGTCCCTGGGACTAGATGATGCTTTAAGCCCATATCCTACAGTATCTGGCTCTGGGACCAGAAGATGCTTTAAGTCCATATCCTACAGTATCTGTCCCTGGGACTAGATGATGCTTTAAGCCCATATCCTACAGTATCTGGCTCTGGGACTAGATGATGCTTTAAGCCCATATCCTACAGTATCTGGCTCTGGGACCAGAAGATGCTTTAAGCCCATATCCTACAGTATCTGGCTCTGGGACTAGATGATGCTTTAAGCCCATATCCTACAGTATCTGGCTCTGGGACCAGAAGATGCTTTAAGTCCATATCCTACAGTATCTGTCTCTGGGACTAGATGATGCTTTAAGCCCATATCCTACAGTATCTGGCTCTGGGACTAGATGATGCTTTAAGCCCATATCCTACAGTATCTGTCTCTGGGACCAGAAGATGCTTTAAGCCCATATCCTACAGTATCTGTCTCTGGGACCAGAAGATGCTTTAAGCCCATATCCTACAGTATCTGTCTCTGGGACCAGAAGATGCTTTAAGCCCATATCCTACAGTATCTGTCCCTGGGACTAGATGATGCTTTAAGCCCATATCCTACAGTATCTGTCTCTGGGACCAGAAGATGCTTTAAGCCCATATCCTACAGTATCTGTCTCTGGGACCAGAAGATGCTTTAAGCCCATATCCTACAGTATCTGTCTCTGGGACCAGAAGATGCTTTAAGCCCATATCCTACAGTATCTGGCTCTGGGACCAGAAGATGCTTTAAGCCCATATCCTACAGTATCTGTCTCTGGGACCAGAAAATGCTTTAAGCCCATATCCTACAGTATCTGTCTCTGGGACCAGAAGATGCTTTAAGCCCATATCCTACAGTATCTGTCTCTGGGACCAGAAGATGCTTTAAGCCCATATCCTACAGTATCTGTCTCTGGGACCAGAAGATGCTTTAAGCCCATATCCTACAGTATCTGTCTCTGGGACTAGATGATGCTTTAAGCCCATATCCTACAGTATCTGTCTCTGGGACCAGAAGATGCTTTAAGCCCATATCCTACAGTATCTGTCTCTGGGACCAGAAGATGCTTTAAGCCCATATCCTACAGTATCTGTCTCTGGGACCAGAAGATGCTTTAAGCCCATATCCTACAGTATCTGTCTCTGGGACCAGAAGATGCTTTAAGCCCATATCCTACAGTATCTGTCTCTGGGACTAGATGATGCTTTAAGCCCATATCCTACAGTATCTGTCTCTGGGACTAGATGATGCTTTAAGCCCATATCCTACAGTATCTGACTCTGGGACCAGATGATGCTTTAAGTCCATATCCTACAGTATCTGGCTCTGGGACTAGATGATGCTTTAAGCCCATATCCTACAGTATCTGGCTCTGGGACCAGAATATGCTTTAAGCCCATATCCTACAGTATCTGGCTCTGGGACCAGATGTACGTTTAAGGATGTAGATGCTTACACAGTCACTTACCATAGTAACCTACATTTCCCCAGCCTGTCACTGTCCCCAACTGGCCGTCAATCAGGCGCTGGCCGTAGTGGGGTAAGCACACCGGCTGGATGTAGTCTACAGAAAAGAGAAAGTAAAGAGGAGGGAGGGAGAGATGAGATTGAATTTAATTTAAATGTATACTTGCACAAAAATGGTTAAGATAGTTTATTTGCTGGCTTGTGTGTTGTAATCACTACAGACAATGTTAATCTTGTCGGCTGATGTTGTGTGTTCTTAATTTCCCCACCAGCGTGATATTTTATCATTAGAATAGCTGCAATTCTGAGTCCAACCACCAGATGTCAGACAGGGCCCAATATATCTGTCCTTGATAAACAACAGGAAGTTCACTGCATTGGGGTCCAGAGGACCGAGTTTGGGAAATGCTGTCCTAGAGAGTTTTCGCTCTCACATTATAACAATGTAATGTTTTTCTATGTACTTACAGCGATTCCAGGAAAGGAAAAATTACAGTGAAACAGAGGGCAAACTATTCTATCCAATTCTGATATCATTGTCTTTTGTCCAGGCGACTGCAGGCAGGCAGTAAAGAGGGCCTTTGTTTGGTAGTCTGACTGGAAACCTGAACCCTGAGGAAGGGAATTACCATAGTGACTCGTCCCTCATCTCTATTTCGCTTTATCACTTCTCTCTCATCCCCTTCTCTCTATCTCTCTCTCTCTCTCTCTCCCTCTTCTACCTCTAAGCACACGGTGGCTTTGTCTGATGTGCCTTGAAAAAGAACAACAAATCATCACAGTATAATAAGAATATAACAAAATGGGCCCGGATGTGTTTACCTGTGAAGTGCAGAGGCTGGGCCAGAGCCAGGACAGCGATGTCTCTGCTGTTGTCGTCTATGTTGGGGTCTACAAAGGGCAGGTAGCTGCTGTGATACACCACAGTCTTTACCTCAAGAACTCTAACATTCTTATGGGTGAGCTTGTTGTAGATGGAGCCCAGTAACACCCTCCATCGAGACACCTGTCGGTTCCTCCTGAGAGAGGGCAAATAGAATCCATGAGAATAAGTGTGTGTGTGTGTGTGTGTGTGTGTGTGTGTGTGTGTGTGTGTGTGTGTGTGTGTGTGTGTGTGTGTGTGTGTGTGTGTGTGTGTGTGTGTGTGTGTGTGTGTGTGTGTGTGTGTGAGAGAGTGAAAGAGAGTGAAAGAGAGTGAAGTAGAAAAAGATTCAGGGCTTACTCTGGGAAGCAGTGGGCTGCGCTGACGATCCAGCGGTCTGAGATGATGGAGCCTCCACACTGGTGCACCCCGTCATACTGCAGACTGACCTGCCACGGCCAGCTACCCTGCCTAGCATCTACACCACCTACTATACGGTCCTCTGTCAGACTACGCCTGCCACAGTCTAGACAGACAGACAGACAGAAAGAGAGGGGAGGGAGGGATAGGGAGGAGAAAGAGATATGGATGGGGACGGAGAAGGAGGAGACAGAGAGAGGTAGGGAGAGAGAAGTAAAGAGATAAATAAGAGAGGGAGAGGTACAGGAGAGAAAGAGAGATAGGGAGGAGTAAAGAGAGAGGTAACAGGGGGGATGCAGGAGAGAGAGAGAGTTAAGCTATCCTGTACAACTCTCAGGTTGCTTCTCATCACTTTGTGTAAAAAGAGTATCACGGGACCAAACCAAACCTCTCAGCTGAACCTACCTTGACAAAGCAGACTTAGAACCTGGCCAGTTTCACAGTCACTGAAAAACAACAACAACAACAGTTAGACACAGCAGCCTGGAACCCTACATTCCTGCCCTTCTCTACTTTTCAGCCGGCTGCTGCTTTAATAAACACTGCCTTAAGGTAATCGTCTAGGAGATTTAAGAGTGTTAAAATAATGTCTTACCATGGATATAGAGACTCTTTGATCTTCTTGCCATAGGTCAGCTCCTTCTCATTGACACAGAAGAACTCCTCACGGTCGTTACTGCCTTCAGGGATACTGGACACAGAGTAATTCACCACGCTGGAGGGGACATAAGGCATGCATCTCTTTATTGCAGAGACTTCTATCACTGACAGATCAGTTGAAAGATCCCTGGCCTAAACCCAATGAAGTTACTTAGAGGCGCAGTATGTATAACTTTTTGTAGGACACAACCAAATCCACATAGCAATGTGAGGTAAAGATCTGTCAATCTCATTGAAAGAAAGTCTGAGAAGCGGTAGATCCATTTTGTATCCTATTTTTATGCTTCCTGTCCTTAAATTTAGATTTCGCCTCTTTTTATTTTCAGCTTTGTACACCAGCTGAAAATACGATCTTTTTTGATTTTGAAAATACATTTCACAGCTGTTTAGATTCTCTAAACTATACATTGCTTGCTTTGTGGCCATAAACTTAAATTAGGTAAACCATTAGAATTTTAGCAACCAGGCAAGGGTGGAGCAATTTCTGTGCAGCCTTCTTGCATGGCATAGGGGTATCAGCCCCCCGCACCTCTCTGATTCAGAGGGGTTGGGTTAAATGCGGAAGACACATTTCAGTTAAATGCATTCAGTTGTACAACTGACTAGGTATCCCCCTTTTCCTTTTATCATGCTGTAGATAGTGACTCCCACTTTTGTATTTAATCTAAAGCCTTTCATATCACAATCCATCAATCTCCTCACCTGACAAAGCCCATCTCCTCACAGCTGATGTTGGCCAGGAGCTGGTTGGCCTCTGAGGAACAGAGGTGTCTCCACCGTCGCTCGGCCGAGTCAAACACCCGGAGACGCAGGTCCGAGCTTGGATTGGAGTTCACCTGGACTGGGTTGGAGCAATGAAATACTGGATCAAACAAACCATTCTATCGATTCAGATACGATATGAGGTTGGCTTTGGTGGAGTGGTTTCCCTCTCACTTACCATCATATAATCCTGTGTCTTCTTCTCTGATACAAAATGTTACTAGGATTTGAAAAACAAACAAACCAAAGTCAACAACATGTAATATAAAACTGTAAAGTGCATACACACTCTGTTGATGAAACAGCAAACCTCACAGAGACTGCAAACAAATCCACTGACTGCAATCAAACAATGTTGGTAATATCTGTACCAAAGATGGGAGGATAAATTAAGATAGTTCACTCAGGCCGTTTACCATTGAAAAAATTGGTCAGTTACTGACTACTTAAGGGGGTGGCTCTCCCATAGACACCAATGTGATAGCAACTGGTTCTGGTGTACTTAGTTCATTGACTTCCATTCAAACAGAAACAAATGAGGGAGTGGGATGTTTCCTCTTCCGTCTCTGTCTGTACTATGGAAGAACTAAAACTACATTGCCCATAAAGCACTGCTCATTGCCAAAAGGTACACATCACTACTATGTGAGAACAGAAGCAGAGATATCTCACCTACAGCCCAGACAGCAGCTCCAATCCCCCCCAGTAGCACCACGGTCAGACACACGCCTGCCACGCGACATGGTGTCAGGAAGGTCACCCCCGCGCTTCCTGTAAAAGACAACACACACAACAAAAACAACACACACCACAAAAACATAACATTACGTTCAACATCACACTGAAGGTAGTCTAGCCCAGGAGTGTGAAGGTGAACAACAAGGCACTGGAATGACAAGCCACCCTTGCTGTCTCTGCAGGGCTCCCCTCTCTTCACTGGGATTCTCTGACCCTATCAAGGTTGCTGAGTCATTGGCTTGCTCGCACTTTCCCATTCCGTCCCTAGGAGGGGTACATTACGTTGTGCCAGGCTTTTTTCGGTGGTCTGTCTGTCCTATCTGGTGTAATTATCCTGTCTTATCTAGTGTCCTGTGTGATCTTAAGTATGCTTCATCTAATTCTCCAATCTCTCTCTCTCTCCCTGTGCCCTATGACCATGCCTCAGGACTACCGGGCCCGATGACTCCTGGCTTTCCCCGTCCCCAGTCCACCTGGTCGTGCTGCTGATCCAGTTTCTGCTGTTCTGCCTGCAGTTATAGAACACTGATCTGTTCACCGGTCGTGCTACCTTGTCCCAGACCTGCTGTTTCGACCCTCGCTCCCTCCCCCTTCTCTACTCTGCTGTCTCGACCTCTGAATGCTCGGCTATGAAAAGCCAACTGACCATGTTGGTCATCTATGAACGTTTGAACATCTTGAAGAACGATCTGGCCTTCATGGCCATGTAATCTTATAATCCCCACCAGGCACAGTGAGAAGAGGACAGGCCACTCCTCACAGCCTAGTTCCATTCTAGGTTTCTTCCTACGTTCCTGGCTTTCTAGGGAGTTTTTCCTAGCCACCACTTTTCTACAACTGCATTGCTTGCTCTCTGGGGTTTTAGGCTGGGTTTCTGTATAAGCAATTTGTGACAACTGCTGATGTAAAAAGGGCTTTATAAACAAATGTGATTGATTGACATTTACTCCTGATGTGCTGACTCTTGCACCCTCTATAACCACTGTGATTATTATTTGACCCTGCTGGTCATTTATGAACATTTGAACATCTTGAAGAAGTGAACGTGTTTTAATCAGATAGGTAAAAAGGAAGAGAGAGTGTCTTAATAACACACTGGCAAATTGGCACATTGAAAAAGTACAAATGAATAGGATCAATAGTCCAAAGTCTGCTCCATTTCCATAGAGCTAAAACAAACTGCAAGCTTGATTTCAGTGCCATCTCAAGCCCCAACAAATTGTCACTGTGTCCCCAGCTAGAACACAAGGTTGGGCAGAATGAGAGGTCATTTCATTACATTAAATTGCTGATGATGATGAAAGGTCCATGAACTGACCAGTCACTAACTGTTACAAGTTTGGTTGAACCAAAACAAAGCCACACTTGATCAAGCACCGTTTACAACTTAAGTCACACTTGTGAGACACACTTATGTGCCGCACACACACACACACACACACACACACACACACACACACACACACACACACACACACACACACACACACACACACACACACACACACACACACACACACACACACACACACACACACACACACACACACAGGTGGCATGCGTAAATCTTCTGTGTTTGCAGACAGGAATCTGAGGTGCAGAGAGTGGAGTTCTGGAGTGATCATTAACCTTGCAGGCTGGCCAGCCAGCTTCAGCCTGTGTGGAGACATGCCACACACCAGACCAAACCAGCAGAGCAGACCACAGCAGAGACACTGACTGCAAGGCATGATAAGTTCCTGACTCAGCGCAAACAAACCAACTGTCTGTGTGTGGATCCAACTCAGGTCTAACACATGTCTATAAGAATGCTCTGTAGGTAATACACAGTTCTACAAGTCTGTTCTTACTGTGTAAGTATACGCAAGTCTTTATGTATGCTATTGGGCCAAGACGTTTCACTGATCTGGTCGTGTGACCCTAGCTATGTGGGCAACAAACCAGTCTGATGGACACTTAAGAACAATCTCCTAAATACACACATCAATACATGCCCAATAGTGAAGACATCATTCAACCATTCGACACCAACAACACAAACAGTTGCACCATATTTCAAATTTTTACATTTTAGTCATTTGGCAGACGCTTTTATCCAGAGCGACTTACAGGAGCAATTAGGGTTAAATGCCTTGCTCAATGGCACAGACAGATGTTTTACTTAGTCGACTCAGGGATTCGAACTAGCAACCTTTTGGTTACCAAAGCTCTTAACCGCTAGGCTACCTGCCACCCACTACCTGGATCACCAAAGCTGCTTGTACAGATACAGCCTGCTGGATGAGCATGTCTCTTATCAATAACATAACACTCTTTCCCATTGTATCTTAAACAAGGAAAATGAGCATCAACCTGATACTCTGCCAATTAAAAGAGAGGAAAATCAACATTGCAAACAAAGGAGGGAGACTGGAATTCAGTGAGAAAACACTGGGGGTCCTGTAAGGCCATGGGGTCTGCCGTCTGTACTCAATACCTCAGGATATGGGCACAGTTTACAGGCAGCTGATGACTCTTCAGAGTGATGGGGAAATCCTCCACTTTTTTCCCCCTTACTCACCACTGTCAATCAGTGTGGACCATGCATCAACAATAAGATACATGGGTTTTTACTGAGAGAGCGTTAAAATAAAAACATCAAGTACAGTTGCTCTTAAGATTAAAAAATGTATTTGGCTTTTGTATACAGTACGGTTTTCATTTTTTTTTTTTTACCAATATTTAATTAGGCAAGTCAGTTAAGAACAAACTCATATTTACAATGACGGTTTACCAGAAGGCAAAAGGACACCTGCAGGGCGGGGACTGGGATTAAAAATATATATAAACCCAGCAAAAAAAGAAACGTCTCTATATCAGGACCCTGTCTTTCAAAGATAATTCATAGAAACCCGAACAACTTCACAGATCTTCAATGTAAATGATTTAAACACTGTTTCCCATGCTTGTAAAATGAACCATAAACAATTAATGAACATGCACCTGTGGAACACTAACAGACACGGTCATGTTCTGACCTTACCTCTTTTGTTATGTCTTTGTTTTAGGATGGTCAGGGCATGAGTTGGGTGGGTTGTCTATGTTAGTTTTTCTATGATTTACTATTTCTGTGTTTGGCCTGGTATGGTTCTCAATCAGGGGCAGCTGTCAATCGTTGTCCCTGATTGAGAACCATATTTAGGTAGCCTGTTTTCTATTGTGTTTCGTGGGTGATTATTTTCTGTTTTCTGTTGTGTGTCTGCACCAGCCAGAACTGTTTTCGGTTGTTTCTCTTTGTTATTTTTGTTATTTCCGTGTTCATTCTAATAAATATGGACACATACCACCTTGACCTTGGTTCTCACCTTCTTCCACCAACAACGGCCGTTACAGACAGTAACAGCTTACAGACAGTAGGCAATTAAGGTCACAGTTATGAAAACTTAGGACACTAAAGAGGCCTTTCTACTGACTCTGAAAAACACCAAAAGAAAGATGTCCAGGGTCCCTGCTCGAGTGAACGTGCCTGTACTGTGAGACACCTAAGACAGTGCTACAGGGATACAGAACGGACAGCTGATCATCCTCACAGTGGCAGACCAAGTGTAACAACACCTGCACAGGATCGGTACATCCGAACATCGCACCTGCGGGACAGGTAAAGGATGGCAACAACAACTGACCGAGTTACACCAGGAACGCACAATCCCTCTATCAGTGCTCAGACTGTCCGCAATAGGCTGAGAAAGGCTGGACTGAGGGCTTGCAGGCCTGTTGTAAGGCTGGTCCTCACCAGACATCACCGGTGAGGACAACGTCGCCTATGGGCACAAACCCACCGTTGCTGGACCAGACAGGACTGGAAAGAAGTGCTCTCCACTTACGAGTCGCGGTTTTGTCTCACCAAGGGGTGATGGTCGGATTCGCGTTTATCATCAAAGGAATGGGCGTTACACTAATGCCTGTACTCAGGAGCGAGGTTGATTTGGAGGTGGAGGGTCCGTCATGGTCTGGGGCGGTGTGTCACAGCATCATCGTGCTGAGCTTGTTGTCATTGCAGGCAATCTTAACGCTGTGTGTTACAGGGAAGACCCCCTCCTCCCTCATGTGGTACCCTTCCTGCAGGATCATTCTGACATGATCCTCCAGCATGACAATGCCACCAGCCATACTGCTCGTTCTGTGCGTGATTTCAAGCAAGACAGAAATGTCAGTGTTCTGCCATGGCCAGCGAAGAGCCTGGATCTCAATCCCATTGAGCACGTCTAGGACCTGTTGGATCGGAGGGTGAGGGCTAAGGCCATTCCCCACATAAATGTCCAGGAACTTGCAGCTGCCTTGGTGGAAGAGTGGAGGAACATCTCACAGCAAGAACTGGAAAATCTGGTGCAGTCCATGAGGAGGATATGCACTGCAATACTTAAAAACTCTCTGGAATATGTGGGACGGTAGCGTCCCACATCGTCAACAGCCAGTGAAAGTGCAGGGCGCAAATTCAAAACAACAAACATCTCATAATTAAAATTCCTCAAGCATACAAGTATTTTACACTAATTTAAAGATAGAATTCTCGTTAATCCAGCCACAGTGTCTGATTTCAAAAATGCTTTACAGCGAAAGCAACACAAATGATTATGTTAGGTCACCACCAACTCAAAGAAAAACCCAGCCATTTTTTCAGCCAAAGAGAGGAGTCACAAAAAGCACAAATAGAGGTAAAATTAATCACTAACCTTTGGTGATCTTCATCAGATGACACTCATAGGACTTCATGTTACACAATGCATGTATGTTTTGTTCGATAAGGTGCATATTTATATAAAGGAAATCTCATTTTACATTGGCGCGTTACGTTCAGTAGTTCTAAAACATGCAGTGATTGTGCAGAGAGCCACATCTATTTACAGAAATACTCATTCTAAATGTTGATGAAAATACAACAATACAATTACATAAAATTAGGGATATACTTTATAGTGTTTTCTATCCTAAGCTGTCAATTACATGCATATTCTAGCATCTTGTCCTGAGAAATAGCCCGTTTACTTTGGGAACGTTATTTTTCCAAAAATGAAAATAGTGCCCCATAGTTTCAAGAGTCTCTGCATGTCTGGCAGACATATCAGTGTGGATGACGGATCACCACCTCAAGCTGAACCTCGGCAAGACGGAGCTGCTCTTCCTCCCGGGGAAGGACTGCCCGTTCCATGATCTCGCCATCACGGTTGACAACTCCATTGTGTCCTCCTCCCAGAGCGCTAAGAACCTTGGCGTGATCCTGGACAACACCCTGTCGTTCTCAACTAACATCAAGGCGGTGGCCCGTTCCTGTAGGTTCATGCTCTACAACACATATGTCAGAGTCAAGGCCCGCGGGCCACATCCGGCCCGCGAGAAGGTTTTTACGGCCCCTGGGATGATCTTGATTTATTATTAGAACCGGCCCGCAGACCGCAGCAAGCCGGCAGCCCGCAGATCTTTTACACGCACCAATACTACATTTCCCACAATGCAACGGTGACGCACCGAGCAGTAGGCTGCTTCATTTCAATATTTATTGGCACAGCAGTTGTCAGCATCACAGTAAAATTAACTTTCAGATACCCATCAAAAATGGCAAAACGGAAGGTGGACACTGAGAACCGGGGTTTCAAACAAGGTGGGAGTCGGAGTATTTGTTCACGGAGGTAGCTGGAAAACCTGTGTGTCTTCTGTGTGGAGAAAGTGTGGCGGTACTGAAAGAGTATAATCTGAGACGACATTATGAAACGAAACACGCGGACAAAAACAAGAATATGGACATGGAACAAAGGCTACAAAAGGCAGAGGAATTAAAACGAGGCCTCAAATCTCGACAGGCTCTGTTCAAAAGCCAAATCACAAGGCCAGGCTGCTGTCAAGGCCAGTTTTATTTTGGCAGAAGAGATCGCTAAATCAGCCCGGCCATTTACGGAGGGGATTTCATCAAAAACTGCATGATTAAAGTTTGTGACGAAGTTTGCCCAGAAAAAAGGCAACTCTTTTTAAATGCGAGTCTGAGCAGAAACACCATTGCCGAGAGAGTAGACCAGTTGTCCATCAATCTAAAAGAGCAGCTTGTGAAAAGGGAAAAGATTTCATTGCATATTCCTTGGCTGTGGATGAGAGCACCGACATTTCTGACATTGCCCAGTTGTCAATTTTCATCCGCGGAGTGGACTCCAGCCTAAGCGTGACAGAGGAGTTTTTGGCTTTACGTCCTATGCATGGCACAACTACGGGGCATGATTTGTATGAAGAGGTGTCAAGATGTGTAAATGAGATGGAGCTGCCTTGGGAAAAACTCGTGGGTTTGACAACCGACGGAGCACCTGCGATGTGTGGACACAGGAGCGGACTGGTGGCGAAGATACGGGAAAAGATGCAAGAGGAAAACGCGACAGGTGAGCTGACAGCTTATCATTGTATCATACACCAGGAAGCGTTGTGCGGTAAAGCCTTGAAAATGGAGCATGTAATGAGCATCATCACGCGCACAGTTAACTTTATCAGAGCCAAAGGTTTGAATCACCGCCAGTTCAAGGCATTTCTGACGGAGTTAGAAACGGAGCATGGTGATTTGCCTTATCACACAGAGGTGCGATGGCTAAGCCAGGGAAAGGTGCTTCAAAGATGTTTCGAGCTTCGTGAGGAGATTTGTCTGTTCTTGGACAGCAAAGGGAAAGACACAACACAACTCCGAGACGAAATGTTTCTGTGTGAAATGGCTTTTCTGTGTGACATTACGAGTCATCTGAATGCAATGAACTTGCAGCTGCAGGGTCGGGATCGTGTCATCTCTGATATGTACAGTACAGTGAAGGCATTTAAAACCAAACTGACTCTGTGGGAGACGCAGATGCGGAAAGAAAATTTGAGCCACTTTCCCAGCTGCCAGACCATGAAAGAGAAGCTCTCTACCAGTGCGTTCCCGAGCGCACAGTTGGCTGATAAAATAGGTATGCTTGCCGCTGACTTTCGCTCACCACCAAACCTCCAAATGGAGTTGATTGACCTCCAATGCAATGATGCACTGAGGGCAAAATATGCGGCAGTGGGTGCTGCGGAGTTCGCCCGTTTCCTCCCCCGACACAATGCCCCAGCTGCGCATCCAGGCTGCTCAAACGTTGTCTATGTTTGGCAGCACATACCTGTGTGAACAACTGTTTTCTTTGATGAACTTGAACAAAACATCACACAGAAGTCGACTTACTGCTGAACACCTCCACTCAATTCTGAGGATTTCCTCAGCTCAGAGCCTTACCCCGAACATTGATGAACTTGTGGAAAAGATGGGACACCACCAAGTATCACCCTCAACCTCAAACAAGTGAACATTACTGTGCAATCACATATTTAGAGTTTTTACTCAGTTCAAGTTTAAAAGTTAAAGTTTAATATTTGTTTTCACTGCATGTTACTTCTCCTTAAACAAAGTGTTGTTTTTGATTAATAGATTTTTGCACTTTATTTTATTGTATTTCAATCCAATTATATTTTAAAAATATTTCAGTTGAGTGGATGATAGAAAATTGCTATTATTGTTTTTTTCTTTGAAGTAAATTTAGCCCACTTTTGCTAAAATAGAAAATATAGGCTACTGATGGTGCCTTGAATACCGGTTTCTTTCATTTAATGTTCATGTTATGGGGATTTTTATATAAAGGAAATTTGTCTTTTGTGTCTGTTGAAAATTAAAGATTACTGACAGAGCCATAAGAAAATATTGCTTTATTTATCTGATCATATTGGAATATATTTGTTAGGTTTTCAGTAGGTTCAATTAGGTTCACTAGACTATATGCGTCATTTAAAAATTTTTCAATGAACATTCGAACAGTCCGGCCCTCGGCTTGTAGCTAAATTTTTTATTTGGCCCTCCGTCCATTTGACTTTGACACCCCTGCTCTACAACATCCGCAGAGTACGACCCTGCCTCACACAGGAAGCGGCGCAGGTCCTAATCCAGGCACTTGTCATCTTCCGTCTGGATTACTGCAACTCGCTGTTGGCTGGGCTCCCTGCCTGTGCCATTAAACCCCTACAACTCATCCAGAACGCCGCAGCCCGTCTGGTGTTCAACCTTCCCAAGTTCTCTCACGTCACCCCGCTGCTCCGCTCTCTCCACTGGCTTCCAGTTGAAGCTCGCATCCGCTACAAGACCATGGTGCTTGCCTACGGAGCTGTGAGGGGAACGGCACCTCAGTACCTCCAGGCTCTGATCAGGCCCTACACCCAAACAAGGGCACTGCGTTCATCCACCTCTGGCCTGCTCGCCTCCCTACCACTGAGGAAGTACAGTTCCCGCTCAGCCCAGTCAAAACTGTTCGCTGCTCTGGCCCCCCAATGGTGGAACAAACCCCCTCACGACGCCAGGACAGCGGAGTCAATCACCACCTTCCGGAGACACCTGAAACCCCACCTCTTTAAGGAATACCTAGGATAGGATAAGTAATCCTTCTCACCCCCCTTTTAAGATTTAGATGCACTATTGTAAAGTGACTGTTCCACTGGATGTCATAAGGTGAATGCACCAATTTGTAAGTCGCTCTGGATAAGAGCGTCTGCTAAATGACTTAAATGTAATGTAAATGTAGGTAAGAACACATTCTTATTTTCAATAATGGCCTAGGAACGGTGGGTTAACTGCCTCGTTCAGGGGCAGAATGACAGATTTTCACCTTGTCAGCTCGGGGGATCCAATCTTGCAACCTTACAGTTAACTAGTCCAACGCAATAACGACCTGCCTCTCTCTCGTTGCACTCCACAAGGAGACTGCCTGTTACGCTAATGCAGTAAGCCAAGGTAAGTTGCTAGCTAGCATTAAACTTATCTTATAAAAAACCATCAATCATAATCACTAGTTAACTACACATGGTTGATGATATTACTAGACCTTATCTAGCGTGTCCTGCGTTGCATATAATCTGACTGAGCATGCAAGCCTACAAGTATCTAAATTATCTGACTGAGCGGTGGTAGGCAGAAGCAGGCGCGTAAACATTCATTCAAACAGAACTTTTGTGTGTTTTGCCAGCAGCTCTTCATTGTGCGTCAAGCATTCCACTGTTTATGACTTCAAGCCTATCAACTCCCGAGATGAGGCTGGTGTAACCGAAGTGAAATGGCTAGCTAGTTAGCGCGCGCTAATAGCGTTTAAAACGTCACTCACTCTGAGCCTTCTAGTAGTTGTTCCCCTTGCTCTGCATGGGTAACACTGCTAGGATGGTGGCTGTTGTCGTTGTGTTGCTTGTTCGAGCCCAGGGAGGAGTGAGGAGAGGGACGGAAGCTGTACTGTTACACTGGCAATACTAAAGTGCCTATAAGAACATCCAAAAGTCAAAGGTTAATGAAATACAAATGGTATAGAGGGAAATAATCCTATAATTCCTGAGGCTGGTGTAACTAGCACGTGCTGTTATCGTTGTGTTGCTGGTTCGAGACCAGGGAGGAGCGAGGAGAGGGACGGAAGCTATACTGTTATACCTCTTTACCTGGGAATACTGAAAACTCATGTTAAAAGGAACCACCAGCTTTCATATGTTCTCATGTTCTGAGCAAGGAACTGAAACGTTAGCTTTCTTACATAGCACATATTGCACTTTTACTTTCTTCTCCAACACTTTGTTTTTGCATTATTTAAACCAAATTGAACATGTTTCATTATTTACTTGAGGCTAAATTTATTTTATTTATGTATTATATTAAGTTAAAATAAGTGTTCATTCAGTATTGTTGTAATTGTCATTATTACAAATACATTTTTTTAATCGGCCGATTAATCGGTATTGGCTTTTTTGGTCCTCCAATAATCGATATCGGCATCGGCGTTGAAAAATCATAATCGATCGACCTCTAGTCCAAATAGCTTCTTTTGTTAGGGTGTTTGGTAAACATATCCAAAAGCGCGTTCAGGTCCTGCCGAACGTCGGACGAAAAGTTCAAAAAGTTCCATTACAGCCAGTAGAAACTTGTCAAACTAAGTATAGAATCAATCTTTAGGATGTTTTTATCATAAATCTTCAATAATGTTCCAATAGAATTCCTATGTCTGTAGAAAAGCAATGGAACGAGAGCTAACTCTCTCGTGACTGCGCCTCAGAGCCTGTGGCAATCTGCCAGACACCTGGCTTTTCCTCTCTCATTCGGCCCCACTTCACAGTAGAATCCTCAAACAAAGTTCTAAAGACTCGTGACATCTAGTGGAAGCCTTAGGAAGTGCAACATAACCAATATCCCACTGTATCTACAATAGGGGCTGAGTTTAAAAAAACTACAAGCCTCAGATTTCCCACTTCTTGGTTGGATTTATCTCAGGTCTTCGCCTGCCATATGAGTTCTGTTATACTCACAGACATCATTCAAACAGTTTTAGAAACTTTGGAGTGTTTTCTATCCAATACTACTAATAACATGCATATATTAGCATCTGGGACAGAGTAGCAGGCAGTTTACTTTGGGCACCTTATTCATCCAAGCTACCCAATACTGCCCCCTGTCACCAAGAAGTTAATGCAGATAGTGGCCACACGAGATACTGACTGTTACTTTTGATGTTGATCTCCCCCCCCCCCCTTTGTTCAGGGACACATTGTTCCATTTCTGTTAGTCACATGTCTGTGGAACCTGTTCAGTTTATGTCTCAGTTGTTGAATCTTGCTAGGTTCATACAAATATTTACACATGTTAAGTTTGCTGAAAATAAACGCAGTTGGTTGTGAGAGGACATTCTTTTTTTGCTGAGTATATATAAATATAGGACGAAACACACATCACGACAAGAGAGACAACACTACATAAAGAGAGAACTAAGACAACAACATAGCAAGGCAGCAACATATGACAACACAGCATGGTAGCAACACATGACAACAACATGGTAGCAACACAACATGGTAGCAGCACAAAACATGGTACAAACATTATTGGGCACAGACAACAGCACAAAGGGCAAGAAGGTAGAGACAACAATACATCACGCAAAGCAGCCACAACTGTCAGTAAGAGTGTCCATGATTGAGTCTTTGAAAGAAGAGATTAAGATAAAACTGTCCAGTTTGAGTGTTTGTTGCAGCTCGTTCCAGTCATTAGCTGCCGCTAACTGAAAAGACAAGCAACCCAGGAATGTGTGTGCTTTGGGGACCTTTAACAGAATGTGACTGGCAGAACGGGTGTTGTATGTGGAGTATGTGGGCTGCAGTAGATATCTCAGAAAGGGGGAGTGAGGCCTATAAATCAGCATCAACCAGTGGGTCTTGCGACGGGTACACAGAGATGACCAGTTTACAGAGGATGATAGAGTGCAGTGATGTGTCCTATAAGAAGCATTGGTGGCAAATCTGATGACCGAGTGGTAAAGAACATCTAGAAGCTCGAGAGCACCCTTACCTGCCGATCTATAAATGATGTCTCCGTAATCTAGCATGGGTAGGATGGTCATCTGAATCAGGGTTAGTTTGGCAGCTGGGGTGAAAGAGGAGCGATTACGATAGAGGAAACCAAGTCTAGATTTAACTTTAGCCTGCAGCTTTGATATGTGCTGAGGGAAGGACAGTGTACCGTCTAGCCATACTCCCAAGTACTTGTATGAGGTGACTACCTCAAGCTCTAAACCCTCAGAGGTAGTAATCACACATGTGGGGAGAGTGGCATTCTTCTTACCAAACCACATGACCTTTGTTTTGGAGGTGTTCAGAACAAGGTTAAGGGTAGTTGGAAGGCTTGTTGGAAACTAAGAAAACTTTGTTGTAGAGTATTTAACAGAAACTCCAGGGAGGAGCCAGCTGGGTATAAGATTGTATCATCTGCATATACTGTAAATGGATGAGAGAGCTTCCTACTGCCTGAACTTTGTTGTTGATGTAAACTTAGAAGGGTGTGGGGCCTAGGATCGAGCCTTGGGATACTCCCTTTGTGAAAGGCAGTGACTGAGACAGCAGATTTTTTTGACTTTATGCACTGCACTCTTTGAGAGAGGTAGTTAGCAGACCAGGCCAAAGATTCCTCAGAGACACCAATAAGACACACAGTTGATCTGCATAACATAGAGTGAAGCTCTGTTAGTGTGATGACTGTACATTATATAATAAAATGGACTATTTTGGTGCAGTCACCTATGGCAACCGCAGAGAACCCTGACTCAGCACATGTTATAGGCTGCTGATTCAAGGGCTTTTCCAGATATCAGTCTGGAGCCATGATACACTGGCTCATGGGTGTGCTGGCTTTTGTTCAAACCCAGCACTAACGTGCATGAAGACCATGATTAGTTGATTGTTAGAAACAGGTATGGTCTAGAGTGCAGAACCATTCATACCCAGTCGCATTGCAGAACCCTGCACTACATATTTTAATTAGAACATTCCTTCTCTGTACAAAAGCGATTCTCAACCTTGTTGATTTTGAGGAGACATTCTACTGATAACAAACACTTTCCATGACTACAAAACCCATCCCAAACCCATCCACCTATGTCCTGTGAGGCCGCATCAATAGATACATGTGTTATTGTTCCTGCGCATGACTCTCAGTAATGACAGGGGTGAGGAAGTGACCACAGATCCTATTGACATAACTTTATCTCAGGCCAGTCTCCCTCTCTTCCAGTATTCCAGCTACTGGTTCCAATAAAGCCCCACATTTCCTAAACCCACTCCAGTGGATTCTGGAGTCACAGGCCTGGAGCTGGAGAACAAGCCCTGCTATTGTTTTAGCCTCTACCTGAGTACAATCTGTGTGTGGGAAATACACATATCCTTAGCTGAAGGGAGATACATAAGGTGAAAGGCCTAGTTCATTCCCTTGTGTCTCTCTCAGGAAGATGGTATTCTGCCTCATTTCACAATAGAAAGACAATTTCATAAAGTTACATATGTTTCTGAACTGTGACTAAAATATCTCACACATCAATCAATGAGTAATGGAATGCCACAAATCAGCTATGTTTCAACCCAGACCAAAACAAAACCAGACAACACAACAATCACCAGTCATGCTGTAACTGTTTCAGCTACACTGTACAGGAACTGTACAGAAGGAAACTGAGATGTTGTTCATTGGATGGTGACTCGGGTTTGACAATGGCTTTACATTGAAACATAGAATCTGTCAGAGAGTCCTGGTGAGCATCTCTCTGGCAGATTCTATCTTTCAATGTAAAGCAATGCTAGAACCCACTGGATTTAGTGAACATTGTTAAATGATTGATATTGGTGAAGGATAATGTTCTCCATTCAGAAATAACTCTAGACTCAACAATTAGATAATAAAAGAGGTTCCTTGTGTTATAGATAATAATAAATATAGAATCAAAGATGCATGGATAAAGTATCACTCCAATCTTAGAAAAATGGGTTTCTAAAGGGTTCTTTGGCTGTCCCCATTGGAAAACCCTTTTAGGTTCCAGGTAGAACCCTTTTTGTTTCCAGGTAGAACACTTTTGGGTTCCATATAGAACCCTCTGGGGAAAGGTGACCACATAGAATCCATAGGGTTCTATCTGGAACCAAAAAGTGATCTTCAAAGGGTTCCCCTATGGGCACAGCAAAATAATCATTTTAAGTTCCAGATAGCACCTTTTTCTAAGAGTGTGTGTCGTTTTATAAAAGCAAAATTATTTGAAAGATCTTCGGCAAAAACAGACTGTATGAAAAAAATGATATTTAAAAGGATCCTAATCTAGATCACAAACTCGACACCACAAAAGGTAGCTTACCCCATCAAACAGCAAGCAGTGGCCAGTTCTATTAATCTTTAACGCTGATGTCTGATGTCAAATATAGAGGGAAAATATGTGGCAAGCACAATGTCTGGATGTGTGTGGAACACTCACCGTTCTTTTTCTCAGTCATTTTTTCTTGCTCAAAAGTTGAAAATGAAAAGAGTTAGCTGAAGTTTAGAGTGGCCCTGCTTCACAGCTCCTGTGATGGTCAATTTGCCACCCAGTCTTATTCCCAGCCTGTATAAATAGATGGCACGGAACATGAACGTTAATACACTTTTTGACTGGAGAGAGGTGGGTTAAACAAGTTAAATAAACCAAAGGGCAAAGTGAGTTGTTTTTAGCAGATTTGACATAATAGTCCAGGCTGAAGGGGAAATTGACATTTTTCTATGGAATAAATGTGTAATAAACATGTCGCTACTGATCAGGGGTAGCTATATTGTAATTTACCACAGAATTTGGATATGCTGTTTCTCCTCAGTATGCATACTAGCTAGCTACCAATAGGCCTACCATCCAGCATAGAATGATTAAGCCTACATACCTTTTATATCGAGAAAATCATAACAATGACCCTTAGACGTGAACACTGGACAGAATGTAACCGTTACTTTTCCATATGTATTTTCATGATCAAAAACAACTCACATACTTTAAAATGACAGAGTAACGCTAGTAGGTTACTCAAAATCCATACCATTCTCAGAGTACTAACCTCTCTTTTGCAACAGGTGTATGTATGACTGCTTGTCAAGTCAAGCGTGAAAAAATGAAGTTACAATCTCGGCGATTACTCTCGAGGCTCGCTGTTCCCTCCGGGGTAGAAGTATGAATAGGCTGTAAACTCCACCATGGATATTCCCAATACTTCGACAAGTGGTTGTATGCCTACAAAAGAGTACGAAAAGAAAACGTTCCTCACTTTCTCCCCTTCTGCGAAAGAAAACAGTTCTCCGTTCAAAACTGAGAATAAAATATAATTTCCGATAGATAAAACGTGTAGCTACCAACGTATTTACACAGTTGTTTTTCCGGTAAAAACAAGACAGCTCAGCAGTTCGACTTGTTCTGCGCTCATTGCCTTTTCGAAACGGTCAAGGTAGCACACATGTGACGTCATGAGATATCGGTCAAATGGCACCTGCAGAGCAGAGCACAGGCTTAAAGCCCTTGTGTTTTTAATGACCATGGTTAGTCAAGTGTAACCATTAACAACCCCTTCAATTGATTTACCGTTTCCTAGTTTCACATGTATGTGTTAAGTTTAGCTAATGTTCGAGGCGCTAGATTATTACATTATATTACATATTACATATATTAGATTATTGCATTATTACATTTTAAGCCAGCAACAGTGCCTTGACTTTTTGTTGCAGGCTTATAATGTCAATTGCTTTCTACACGTCTATTTTTGTTTCTCAATATCCTTGACCAGTTCCTAGTTAGGAAAAAGAGAAGTGAGTGACAGACAGAAAGACAGACACTGCCGAGGTCTTCGCTGCTAATGTAAAGAAGGACAGTGAGTAAGGGAGTGGGGGAGCGTCAGAGATGGCTTTGGGAGTCTTCCAGACTGGCTGGATGAGGCTGCTCTCTCTTATCCTGCAAGGTAAGACTGTCATCATATTCATCATTATCATACGCAGCACACTTTTAGCATGGTATGTGAATAGACATACCAAGTATTGTATTGTAAATCATATTCATTCATTCCTTGTATCCCAGGCTGCTGTGTGGGTGTCCTCTGTAGTGACTGGGCTGTGCGTGTCCCTTCCGCTCCCCTGTGTGCCGTGGCCGGCTCGTCTGTGCTCCTCCCCTGCTCCTACGACTACCCTCAGCCCTACAGGGTGCTGTCTGAGATGTGGTGCCGGGACCAGAGCCGCTGCATCACCCCCAGGTACGTGTACCATAGCCAGGGCATCTTCCCTGAGCCAACCTCCCAGGGCAGAGTGGAGTACCTGGGGAAGGAAGGAACCAGGAACTGCTCCCTGAGGATCTCTGATCTGAGGAGGTCTGATAGCGGGACATACGTCTTCTATTTTATCACCAACCACCCAGTGGAGAAGCCTCCTGGACAGCCTGGAGTAACCCTGCTAGTGGCAGGTAAGACCACAGTGCTTATTATATGTTTTTTTGACACGTATTTGGGTAAATACGCCTTGTGGTCAATGATTATATGTAGATAGCAACTGACCAGTGGCGAGTTAATAAAGTCGTATTGAGTTAATAAAGCCTCATACAGACATGGTCTCTTTTTTGCTTTCTTTAGTAAGGCAGCTCCAAAATGCAGGTGTTTCAGCCTAGCTCAGTGCTTTCTGTGGTGGTGGTGGGGCAGGCAGCGTAAAATACAGAGCATAGGGGTTAGTAATGTTCTCTTGGCTCAGTGTTCTGTCACTCATGGGGACACTATGTCACAACAAAATCTACAGGGGAGAGCTCGAAAATTCATGCCCCCTGGGTGCTGCCACAGATTTACATTAGAAGTGCTCATACAAGAAGGCTCAAGGTCATTGGACACAGATAGAATTACGTCAAATCACGTTATATCTACCGATGCTTTGATTGGACTGATCATGTCAACATAATACTTTCAAAATCTTAGCTAGCAAGCTAGATAAGCAGTCTTCATCATGAATCAAGTCGACAATCTACTGGCAAATCCTTTTCAATCCTTGTCATATGAATATAAATTATAGATAAAACGTATCGGGGCTCATTGGTCAATTCAACAATAAGTTTGGAAGCAATCAGTGGCTAACTGCAAGCATTGCAAAGCAATCATTAGCCTGCTATTCAGCGAAGTGGATGTGTGGTCCCAAGTCTAAGATTAAGGGTCTCTTTTCCTAGTTTAAAATAATAAACTTTCAACATTGGCCATGCTGTCAATGAAGCATGATTTTTACCACGCTCAAAACATCTGTTAACTCGGAACTGCAAAATCTGACTTTAGTGAGTTCAAGACAACTCAGAACTCGGGGAAATACAATCTACGACTGGGAAAATACGTTTTGAACTCTCATCCAGATCGGAATTGTAAATCCGGAACTCGGGCCTCTTTCTAGAGCTACGACCTGAAGATCACTGACGTCATGATTCACTGACATCATGATTCAACTTTTTTTCTTTGAGTTCCCAGTTGGTATTTTTGGCATTTTATTAGGATCCCCATTAGCTATTGCAAAAGCAGCAGCTACTCTTCCTGGGGTCCACACAAAACATGACATAATACATTAACATTAATAGACAAGAACAGCTCAAGGACAGAACTACATATGTAACGGATGTGAAACGGCTAGCTTAGTTAGCGGTGCGCGCAACATAGCGTTTCAATCGGTGACGTCACCTGCTCTGAGACCTTGAAGTAGTAGTTCCCCTTGCTCTGCAAGTGCCGCGGCTTTTGTGGAGCGATGAGTAGCGATGCTTCGTGGGTGACTGTTGTTGACGTGTGCAGAGGGTCCCTGGTTCGAGCCCGGGTATGGGTGAGTGTACGGTTTAAAGTACACAGTTGTCTTGAAAGCACCAAAAATCCAGAGAATGGCAGACTTTGATGACAAAGTATGATGACTAGTGAGCACAGAACAACAAGGTGAGTCCAAAAATGTCTTCTGTGCTGCTGCATAAATGATGTAATATGCCAGGGAGATATGTATACTGCCGATGTTCTGAATTCTGTCACTGTACGTTTCAAAAGTACTGAACAAATAGTTATATTGACTAAATCAAATCAAATTTATTTATATAGCCCTTCGTACATCAGCTGATATCTCAAAGTGCTGTACAGAAACCCAGCCTAAAACCCCAAACAGCAAGCAATGCAGGTGTAGAAGCACGGTGGCTTGAAAAACTCCCTAGAAAGGCCAAAACCTAGGAAGAAACCTAGAGAGGAACCAGGCTATGTGGGGTGGCCAGTCCTCTTCAAATCAAATCAAATTGTATTTGTCACATACACATGGTTAGCAGATGTTAATGCGAGTGTAGCGAAATGCTTGTGCTTCTAGTTCCGACAATGCAGTAATAACCAACAAGTAATCTAACTAACAATTCCAAAACTACTGTCTTATACACACAAGTGTAGGGGGATAAAGAATATGTACATAAAGATATATGAATGAGTGATGGTACAGAGTGGCATAGGCAAGATACAGTAGATGGTATCGAGTACAGTATATACATAAGAGATGAGTATGTAAACAAAGTGGCATAGTTAAAGTGGCTAGTGATACATGTATTACATAAAGATGCAGTAGATTATATAGAGTACAGTATATACGTATACATATGAGATGAATAATGTAGGGTATGTAAACATTATATTAGGTAGCATTGTTTAAAGTGGCTAGTGATATATTTTCATTTCCCATCAATTCCCATTATTAAAGTGGCTGGAGTTGAGTCAGTGTGTTGGCAGCAGCCACTCAATGTTAGTGGTGGCTGTTTAACAGTCTGATGGCCTTGAGATAGAAGCTGTTTTTCAGTCTCTCGGTCCCAGCTTTGATGCACCTGTACTGACCTCGCCTTCTGGATGATAGCGGGGTGAACAGGCAGTGGCTCGGGTGGTTGTTATCCTTGATGATCTTTATATATATATATGATCTTTATGGCCTTCCTGTAACATCGGGTGGTGTAGGTGTCCTGGAGGGCAGGTAGTTTGCCCCGGTGATGCGTTGTGCAGACCTCACTACCCTCTGGAGAGCCTTACGGTTGTGGGCGGAGCAGTTGCCGTACCAGGCCGGTGATACAGCCCGCCAGGATGCTCTCGATTGTGCATCTGTAGAAGTTTGTGAGTGCTTTTGCTGACAAGCCAAATTTCTTCAGCCTCCTGAGGTTGAAGAGGCGCTGCTGCGCCTTCTTCACGATGCTGTCTGTGTGGGTGGACCAATTCAGTTTGTCTGTGATGTGTATGCCGAGGAACTTAAAACTTACTACCCTCTCCACTGCTGTTCCATCGATGTGGATAGGGGGGTGTTCCCTCTGCTGTTTCCTGAAGTCCACAATCATCTCCTTAGTTTTGTTGACGTTGAGTGTGAGGTTATTTTCCTGACACCACACTCCGAGGGCCCTCACCTCTTCCCTGTAGGCCGTCTCGTCGTTGTTGGTAATCAAGCCTACCACTGTTGTGTCGTCCGCAAACTTGATGATTGAGTTGGAGGCGTGCGTGGCCACGCAGTTGTGGGTGAACAGGGAGTACAGGAGAGGGCTCAGAACGCACCCTTGTGGGGCCCCAGTGTTGAGGATCAGCGGGGTGGAGATGTTGTTGCCTACCCTCACCACCTGGGGGGCGGCCCGTCAGGAAGTCCAGTATCCAGTTGCACAGGGCGGGGTCGAGACCCAGGGTCTCGAGCTTGATGACGAGCTTGGAGGGTACTATGGTTTTAAATGCCGAGCTGTAGTCGATGAACAGCATTCTCACATAGGTATTCCTCTTGTCCAGATGAGTTAGGGCAGTGTGCAGTGTGGTTGAGATTGCATCGTCTGTGGACCTATTTGGGCGGTAAGCAAATTGGAGTGGGTCTAGGGTGTCAGGTAGGGTGGAGGTGATATGGTCCTTGACTAGTCTCTCAAAGCACTTCATGCTACGGGGCGGTAGTCGTTTAGCTCAGTTACCTTAGCTTTCTTGGGAACAGGAACAATGGTGTCCCTCTTGAAGCATGTGGGAACAGCAGACTGGGATAGGGATTGATTGAATATGTCTGTAAACACACCAGCCAGCTGGTCTGCGCATGCTCTGAGGGCGCGGCTGGGGTTGCCGTCTGGGCCTGCAGCCCTGCGAGGGTTAACACGTTTAAATGTTTTACTGAAGGAGAGGCCGCATGTTTTGGTTGCAGGCCATGTCAGTGGCACTGTATTGTCCTCAAAGCGGGCAAAAAAGTTATTTAGTCTGCCTGGGAGCAAGACATTCTGGTCCGTGACGGGGCTGGTTTTCTTTTTGTAATCCGTGATTGACTGTAGACCCTGCCACATACCTCTTGTGTCTGAGCCGTTGAATTGAGATTCTACTTTGTCTCTATACTGACGCTTAGCTTGTTTGATTGCCTTGCGGAGGGAATAGCTACACTGTTTGTATTCGGTCATGTTTCCGGTCACCCTGCCCTGATTAAAAACAGTGGTTCTCGCTTTCAGTTTCACGCGAATGCTGCCATCAATCCACGGTTTCTGGTTTGGGAATGTTTTAATCGTTGCTATGGGAACGACATCTTCAACGCACGTTCTAATGAACTCGCACACCGAATCAGCGTATTTGTCAATGTTGTTGTCTGACGCAATACGAAACATATCCCAGTCCACGTGATGGAAACAGTCTTGGAGTGTGGAATCAGATTGGTCGGACCAGCGTTGGACAGACCTCAGCGTGGGAGCTTCTTGTTGTTTTAGTTTCTGTCTGTAGGCAGGGATCAACAAAATGGAGTCGTGGTCAGCTTTTCCGAAAGGAGGGCTGTGCCGGGTGGAGATTATAACAGAACATGGCCAAGATGTTCAAATGTTCATGAAATTACCAGCATGGTCCAATAATAATAAGGCTGAACAGTTGAAACTGGAGCAGCAGCACGGCCAGGTGGACTGGGGACAGCAAGGAGTCATCATGTCAGGTAGTCAGTCCTGAGGCATGGTCCTAGGGCTCAGGTCCTCCGAGAGAGAGAAAGAAAGAGAGAAAGAGAGAATTAGAGAGAGCACACTTAAATTCACACAGGACACCGAATAGGACAGGAGAAGTACTCCAGATATAACAAACTGACCCTAGCCCCCCGACACATAAACTACTGCAGCATAAATACTGGAGGCTGAGACAGGAGGGGTCAGGAGACTACATCTGTCCTCGCTTGCTCATTAATGTCTTAATCAAAATTATGGATTGCCTCTTATGCCATAGTTTGTACATCTCAATTGTCAGAAGAAACCACATTTGTTTAAGCAAGTTAGCCATATTAGCTATGGTTTTTAAAAGGCAGTAAATTGGGCTGAATGAACTGTTTCTCTGCCAGACAAGGCTCAGCTGATGTAGCAATGGTAAGGTGTTGGGACTGCTGTTGGGACTCTGCTGCCGGGACAGCTTTATGTAGGCCAGTTTGTTGGCACGGTTTGTCACCGTTGTCGTGAAAATAATATATTGTTTAGTGTTGTGTTGTGGAGTGGCTTTGCTGGCATGCAGCCCACAATTATTTATTTTTTGCCCCACCAAGATTTACATGCTAAAATCGCCACTGTATACTGTAGCTAAGAAAGTAATACAACGTATATGTTTTGTAGTAAGCTATTAGTAGACCATGTACCTCACCCTAATAATTTGGTCCCTTTCCCCTCATAACTTAGCCACCTGTTCTGACTTGGTGGTGCACCTATAGGCTGTTTTTAAGAAATGTCATCACTGAATATTGTAAGAGCTTTCATTGTCTACTCATATGCCCCTTTATTTATCCTTCGGTTCTAACTTGGTGTACAGGGAGAATACTGTAAGAACGGCCAATGTTCTGAATTCTGTCTCTGTACATTTCAAAAGTGCTAAGCAAAGAGTTATATTGACTACGTCCATCTTAGCTCGCTCATTAATGTCTTAATCGAAATGACGGATTGCCTCTTATCCGCTCATCGTTCCCTTATGCCATAGTTTGTACATCTCAATTGTCAGTAGAAACCACATTTGTTTAAGCAAGTCAGCCATATCAGCTGTTTTTTTTAAAGGCAGTAAATGAGGCTGAATTAATCGTATCGCAGCCTCTGGTAAGGATTCACTCCATGGTGATGAGAAGAAAGCTCTGCTGTTGGGACAGCTTCATGTAGGCCCCAACATTTTGTGGGCACCGTTTGTCCCCATTAGAGTGCAATTAATGTATTAGTTAGTGTTGTCTTGTGTTTTAAAAAATGTTGCGTTACTGTAATGCAGGGATGCTGTAATGCATCGTTACATGTTCAAAACACTAACATTTAATATCAGCATTCAAGGTTGTTTCCTGTACATACAGTACCAGTTCAAAAGTTTGGACACAACTACTCATTCAAGGGTTTTTTATTATTTTTACTATTTTCTACTTTGTATAATAATAGTGAAGACATCAAAACTATGAAATAACACATATAGAATCATGTAGTAACAAAAAAATAACAAATCAAATTATATTTTAGATTCTTCAAAGTAGCCACCTTTTGTCTTGATGATGGCTATGCACATGGCATTCTCTTAACCAGCTTCACCTGGAATGCTTTTCCAACCGTCTTGAAGGAGTTCGCACATATGCTGAACATTTGTTGGCTGCTTTTCCTTCACTCTGCTGTCCAACTCATCCCAAACCATCTCAATTGTGTTGAGGTCGGGTGATTGTGGAGGCCAGGTCATCTGATGCAGAACTCCAAATAGTTCTTATACAGCCTGGAAGTGTGTTGGGTCATTGTCCTGTTAAAAAAAACAAATGATAGTCCCACTAAGTGCAAACCAGATGTGATGGAGTATTGCTGCAGAATGCTGTGGTAGCCATGCTGGTTAAGTGTGCCTTGAATTCTAAATAAATCACTGACAGTGTCACCAACAAAGCACCCCCACACCATCACACCTCCTCCTCCATGCTTCAAGGTGGGAACCACACATGCAGAGATCATCCATTCAACTACTCTGCGTCTCACAAAGACATGGTAGTTGGAACCAAAAATCTAAAATGTTGATTCATCAGACCAAAGGACAGATTTCCACCAGTCTAATATCCATTGCTCGTGTTTCTTGGCCCAAGCAAGTCTCTTCTTATTATTGGTGGCTCTTAGTAGTGATTTCTTTGCAGCAATTTGACAATGAAGGCCTGATTCACACAGTCTCCTCTGAACAGTTGATGTTGAGATGTGTCTGTTACTTGAACTCTGTGAAGCATTTATTTGGGCTGGAATTTCTGAGGTTGGTAACTCTAATGAACTTATCCTCTGCAGAAGAGGTAACTCTGGGTCTTCCTTTCCTGTGGGGGTCCTCATGAGAGCTAGTTTCATCATAGCGCTTGATGGTTTTAGTGACACTGACTCAACTCCAGCCACTTTAATAATGGGAATTGATGGGAAATGATGTAAATATATCACTAGCCACTTTAAACAATGCTACCTTATATCATGTTACTTACCCTACATTATTCATCTCATATGCATACGTATATACTGTACTCTATATCATCGACTGCATCCTTATGTAATACATGTATCACTAGCCACTTTAACTATGCCACTTTGTTTACATACTCATCTCATATGTATATACTGTACTCGATACCATCTACTGTATCTTGCCTATGCTGCTCTGTACCATCACTCATTTATATATCCTTATGTACATATTCTTTATCCCCTTACACTGTGTATAAGACAGTAGTTTTGGAATTGTTAGTTAGATTACTTGTTGGTTATTACTGCATTGTCGGAACTAGAAGCACAAGCATTTCGCTACACTCGCATTAACATCTGCTAACCCTGTGTATGTGACATTTACATTTTACATTTAAGTCATTTAGCAGACGCTCTTATCCAGAGCGACTTACAAATTGGTGCATTCACCTTATGACATCCAGTGGAACAGCCACTTTACAATAGTGCATCTAAATCTTTTAAGGGGGGGGGGTGAGAAGGATTACTTTATCCTATCCTAGGTATTCCTTAAAGAGGTGGGGTTTCAGGTGTCTCCGGAAGGTGGTGATTGACTCCGCTGTCCTGGCGTCGTGAGGGAGTTTGTTCCACCATTGGGGGGCCAGAGCAGCGAACAGTTTTGACTGGGCTGAGCGGGAACTGTACTTCCTCAGTGGTAGGGAGGCGAGCAGGCCAGAGGTGGATGAACGCAGTGCCCTTGTTTGGGTGTAGGGCCTGATCAGAGCCTGGAGGTACTGAGGTGCCGTTCCTCTCACAGCTCCATAGGCAAGCACCATGGTCTTGTAGCGGATGCAAGCTTCAACTGGAAGCCAGTGGAGAGAGCGGAGGAGCGGGGTGACGTGAGAGAACTTGGGAAGGTTGAACACCAGACGGGCTGCGGCGTTCTGGATGAGTTGTAGGGGTTTAATGGCACAGGCAGGGAGCCCAGCCAACAGCGAGTTGCAGTAATCCAGACGGGAGATGACAAGTGCCTGGATTAGGATCTGCGCCGCTTCCTGTGTGAGGCAGGGTCGTACTCTGCGGATGTTGTAGAGCATGAACCTACAGGAACGGGCCACCGCCTTGATGTTAGTTGAGAACGACAGGGTGTTGTCCAGGATCACGCCAAGGTTCTTAGCGCTCTGGGAGGAGGACACAATGGAGTTGTCAACCGTGATGGCGAGATCATGGAACGGGCAGTCCTTCCCCGGGAGGAAGAGCAGCTCCGTCTTGCCGAGGTTCAGCTTGAGGTGGTGATCCGTCATCCACACTGATATGTCTGCCAGACATGCAGAGATGCGATTCGCCACCTGGTCATCAGAAGGGGGAAAGGAGAAGATTAATTGTGTGTCGTCTGCATAGCAATGATAGGAGAGACCATGTGAGGTTATGACAGAGCCAAGTGACTTGGTGTATAGCGAGAATAGGAGAGGGCCTAGAACAGAGCCCTGGGGGACACCAGTGGTGAGAGCGCGTGGTGAGGAGACAGATTCTCGCCACGCCACCTGGTAGGAGCGACCTGACAAATAAAATTTGATTTGATTTGATTTGATTTGATTTTTGCGACTGCACTTGAAGAAACTTTCAAAGTTCTTTAAATGTTCCGGATTGACTGACCTTCATGTCTTAAAGTAATGATGGACTGTCATTTCTCTTTGCTTATTTGAGCTGTTCTTACCATAATATGGACTTGGTCTTTTACCAAATAGGGCTATCTTCTGTAAACCACCCCTACCTTGTCACAACACAACTGATTGGCTCAAACACATTAAGAAGGAAATAAATTCCCCAAATGAACTTTTAACAATGCACACCCATTAATGGAAATGCATTCCAGGTGACTACCTTTTGAAGCTGGTTGAGAGAATGCCAAGCGTGTGCAAAGCTGTCATCAAGGCTGGTTACTTTGAAGAATCTCAAATCTAAAATATATTTGATTTGTTTAACATGATTCCATATGTGTAATTTCATAGATTTGATGTATTCACTATAATTTTACAATGTAGAAAATAGTAAAAATAAAAACCCTTGAACGAATCGGTGTGTCCAAACTTTTGACTGGTACTGTACATTTAGTGTGTAACTATTTGACTCATGAGAACAGGAGAGCTGTCTGCACAGAGATCAGGTCTGACCACAAGCCTCAGAGGTTCCAATGAAATGGATGTCACCATAATTTCTGAGTCACTCTGAGGAGAGGAGCCATTGCTTCCTTGTTTCAGTATGATCACATGATTCAGAGAGACTCTCATAGTGTTCCTACAGTTCCTCAGAAAGTTTGTTAATGTCTTAATATTTACAAATTTTCTCATTAACTTACTGAAAGTCTTTGAGTAATAATGACAATGCTATTGATATCTGTATGTACAGTACCAGCTGTTGACAACAACAGTGAAAAAAGCTCTCTTGTAACTAAGAAGTTATTATACTTTAAAACCTGATGGTATAGTTGCATGCCCTACGACCACAAAGACTGTATGCAAAAATTGCGGAATTGTAGCAGGAAGTCACATGGTCTTGACTGTCGGTATGGAATCGTCCTTTGGGTGACCACCCCGCCGCCTCTGGCTCATAATAATTCCCAGACAGCCACCACTACAAACACAACAACATATGGATATACATTTCAGTGTATTTCCATTTAAAACAGGAATAGACAAATAATCTGATGTGCCCTGTCCTGTTATCTGTCTGGTATGTCTTATTGGGCTCCCGAGTGGCGCAGCGGTCTAAGGCACTGCATCTTAGTGCAAGAGGCGTCACTACAGTCCCTGGTTTGAATCCAGGCTGAATCACATCCAGCTGTGATTGGGAGTTCCATAGGGTGGCGCACAATTGGCCCAGCGTTGTCCGGGTTTGGCCGGAGTAGGCCATCATTGTAAATAAGAATTTGTTCATACATTTCTTGCCTGGTTTAATAACTAAGAAAATTGCTTACACATCTCGTCTACTTTCAGATAATTCCAGTGAAGTCGCAGTGTCCCTCAGTCCCGCTGGTGATGTTGTTGAGGGCAGCTCAGTGACGTTATTCTGCTGTAGTACTGCCCACACTCCAGGTGAGGGCTACACCTGGTACCAGACTGGAGGCTCCACGGCTGGTGATAAGAGACAGATGATGACCATCACCAATATCAGCACAACAGACAGTGGAAACTACTACTGTGAGGCCCTGACCACTAATAGACCAATCTACTCCTCAGCGTTGTCTATTGATGTCCAGTGTAAGTACTTTGAAATCACAATCACAGATACTGAATGAATCAGTAACAATGTTTGTCATTTTTTTTTGGGACGCTCTTTGACAGGTTAGTCTGTACCAGACATGTCTCATTGTTACCCAAATATAGGAAATTATACTGTAAAATAAAGTTTTTTTTTTTTTTTTACCTTTCTCTGCCTTCAGATGCTCCAAAGAACACATCAGTGTCAGTCAATCCTTTTGGGGATGTAGTGATGGGCAGCTCTGTGACTCTGTCCTGCAGCAGTGATGCCAACCCTGCAGTAGAGCGCTACACCTGGCTTCAGAGGACAGAATCCCAAGCTTCACTGAGAGGGTCAGGGCAGAGTTACAGCATCACTAACATCAGCCTTGAGGACAGTGGGCAGTACTGCTGTGTAGCGATGAACAAGCATGGATCACAGAGCTATACTGTAACCATGACTGTGGGGAAAGGTAGGTACAAGGGGATATTATTGAACATATACATCATTTGTAGTCTAGTCTGTAATAAAACATCACGATTATGCCACCTGTTATTGTACATTTTCCATTGAAACAAATGACAGTATGTACACGAGTGTGACGCTATCCCTGGCCTATAGAGCTTACAGTAGTTTATTCTCTGCAGTAAATGGCCAGTCCTCCATATTGTGGATCTTGGTGGTGCCAGTGGGGATCCCCATCGCTCTGACACTGATCATCATTATAACAGTGGCTTGCATTAGGAGGTGAGTGATAAAGTTACAAATACAGTGATGTGATCTGTAATCTCTGTATGTATTGGTTTGCGCTGTATATAATTCTACAACTCCTGTACCTTTGAGTGTTTTCTTTTCATTTGATATCTACAGTATAACTTTATATTGTCTATTAACTGTATTGTACTCTTCCATCTGATGTGTTTAGTGGAAACAGAAAACATTATCAACCAACACAGAGAATCTCCAGTAGAAAATAAAGACAATATACCAAGTTTATTAAATGATACGTCCGATCCATAACAACTTTCCCCTACAGGAAAACTGTCCCAGGATCAAGTCAACAAGGTTACAGTCTTACAGAGACCACCATCCAGCAGCCATTACCCTAATACTACACAAAGGATGACCATAACAAATGAGACACTTAACAGGAACTGAAAGGGAACTGAATTAACTCTGGTGGGAGATGTTGTGCCCAGTTTACTGCCACACGGTGGCACTGTTGTGTAGCTGTGTCCAGCTGTATTCGTCAATAACATGTACAGTAATATCTGTATAATGTATTGTGCACCTCATTTCAGCTCTCAACTGTAGAAAATAAGTAATTTCACTGTAATAGGCCTACTGTAATTTACTTATTTTATGATGGTGAGTTGTTGAGGACTGGATGACCAAAAGTGAAACGGCAACCAGAGATTAGTTTCAATATGTAAATATATAATTAAATTGAATTACAATTATATAAAAATGGATCATAACATACTGTATATATATATAACATAACCATGTCACAATGCCAAGCTACACCACCCCAGGCTGAGCTCTGCCTATTTTTATTTTATTTTTAAATGTAACCTTTACTTACCTAGGCAAGTCAGTTAAGAACAAATTCTTACTTATAATGATGGCCTACCCTGGCCAAACCCCAACGACGCTAGGCCAATTGTGCGCCGCCCTATGGGCCTCCCGATCACAGACAGATGTGAAACAGCCTAGATTTGAACCTGGTATTGTAGTGACACCTTTTGCGCTGAGATGCAGTGCCTTAGACCACTGTATTATATACAAGTTCTTCAAGTTTGAGTTGAGTAGCAAAATAAATAAGTCAACAACAGGTTGCAAGTTCAAAAATAATAATTCTCCTCCATTAGTGAATAGAAACTGAATTACTGAGACTCTCAGCCTGGTCAAAAAGGTCATAACAGTACATAATTAATAAAAGCAACAAACCTGTCAAGTTCTGACCCTAGTTCTTGTGTTATTTCTTTGTTTTTAGTTGGTCAGGGCGTGAGTTGGGTGGGTATTCTATGTTTTGTGTTTCTAGGTTGTGTTTCTGTTTCGGCCTAGTATGGTTCTCAATCAGAGGCAGGTGTCGTTAGTTGTCTCTGATTGAGAATCATACTTCGGTAGCCTGGGTTCCACTGTTGGTTTGTGGCTGTTTGTTTCCGTGTCTGTCACCACACGGTACTGTTTTCCTTCATGTTCACATTTATTGTTTTGTATTTCTTAGTGTTCAGTTTATGTTTTAAAATAAACGATATGGACACTTACCACGCTGCGAGCATCCTTCTCGCTACTCAGACGAAGAGGAGGAACGTCCTTGCAAAACCAAACAACCAAAAATACAGGTTTTGGTGCAGTCGAGGGAAGATCTAACAAAATATTAATTCAACTTCAATTCAAGATAAATAAACAATATTCTCTCAAACTTAGTCAGATAGTTACAAACTAAACCCGTCACATGGCCACTTCTCTCTTACCAGCACCTTCCCCCAGGCGGCTGCACCTCAAACAAAAAAATTAACGGTCGTCAAATGAAATTTTAGGATCAATCATTCAATTTTAACAAGATAGAAGCATGCACAAACAAAGGGTGCTCATCGTCACACCCGATACACATACTGTACATTACAAGTACAATACAAGACATTTACAGTGCCCTCGGAAAGTATTTAGACCCCTTGTCTTTTTTCACATTTTGTTAGGTTACAGCCTTATTCTAAAATTGATTAAATAGTTTTTGCCTACAAAGCTATATAAACAATGGCTTTGAGTGCTATCTAAAAACTTAGTAGTAAACATCCACGCTCCAAAGTTGATTTATAGTGGAATATCTGACTAGTCTTATCTCCTTCACTCCCCCGCAGAGTTCTGTCTCAGTCACATTTATTTTTATAATATGCAGAGAGAGGGAGAGAACTAGAAAACAACTGTGGAACAATTCTAAACCTCTATAATGAATATACAGTGGGGAGAACAAGTATTTGATACACTGCCGATTTTGCAGGTTTTCATACTTACAAAGCATGTAGAGGTCTGTAATTTTTATCATAGGTACACTTCTACTGTGAGAGACGGAATCTAAAACATAAATCCAGAAAATCACATTGTATGATTTTTAAGTAATTAATTAGCATTTTATTGCATTACATAAGTATTTGATACATCAGAAAAGCATAACTTAATATTTGGTACAGAAACATTTGTTTGCAATTACAGAGATCATACGTTTCCTGTAGATCTTGACCAGGTTTGCACACACTGCAGCATGGATTTTGGCCCACTCCTCCATACAGACCTTCTCCAGATCCTTTAGGTTTCGGGGCTGTCACTGGGCAATACAGACTTTCAGCTCCCTCCAAAGATGTTCTATTGGGTTCAGGTCTGGAGACTGGCTAGACCACTCCAGGACCTTGAGATGCTTCTTACGGAGCCACTCCTTACTTGCCCTGGCTTTGTGTTTCGGGTCGTTGTCATGCTGGAAGACCCACCACGACCCATCTTCAATGCTCTTACTGAGGGAAGGAGGTTGTTGGCCAAGATCTCGCGATACATGGCCCCATCCATCCTCACCTCAATACGATGCAGTCGTCCTGTCCCCTTTGCAGAAAAGCATCCCCAAAGAATGATGTTTCCACCTCCATGCTTCACGGTTAGGATGGTGTTCTTGGGGTTGTACTCATCCTTCTTCTTCCTCCAAAAACGGCGAGTGGAGTTTAGACCAAAAAGCTCTATTTTTGTCTCATCAGACCACATGACCTTCTCGC
This sequence comes from Oncorhynchus keta, assembly GCF_023373465.1. Taxonomy (NCBI): domain Eukaryota; kingdom Metazoa; phylum Chordata; class Actinopteri; order Salmoniformes; family Salmonidae; genus Oncorhynchus; species Oncorhynchus keta. The sequence goes on along the minus strand of NC_068454.1, from coordinate 71,808,735 downwards.
ATTCCTCCTCTGGATCAACCAGATGGTCATTGGTAAACTTCAGACTGGCCTGGACATGCGCTGGCTTTAGCAGGGGAACCTTGCGTGCGCTGCAGGATTTTAATCCATGACGGCGTAGTGTGTTACTAATGGTTTTCTTTGAGACTGTGGTCCCAGCTCTCTTCAGGTCATTGACCAGGTCCTGCCATGTAGTTCTGGGCTGATCCCTCACCTTCCTCATGATCATTGATGCCCCACGAGGTGAGATCTTGCATGGAGCCCCAGACCGAGGGTGATAGACCGTCATCTTGAATTTCTTCCATTTTCTAATAATTGCACCAACAGTTGTTGCCTTCTCACCAAGCTGCTTGTCTATTGTCCTGTAGACCATCCCAGTCTTGTGCAGGTCTACAATTTTACCCCTGATGTCCTTACACAGCTCTCTGGTCTTGGCTATTGTGGAGAGGTTGGAGTCTGTTTGATTGAGTGGGTGGACAGGTGTCTTTTATACAGGTAACGAGTTCAAACAGGTGCAGTTAATACAGGTAATGAGGGGAGAACAGGAGGGCTTCTTAAAGATTGGTTGGTGGTGCCAGTGGGGATCTCCATCGCTCTGACACTGATCATCATTATAACAGTGGCTTGCATTAGGAGGTGAGTGATAAAGTTACAACATGTTTAAGAGTTAAAATTAAAGTGATGTAATCTCTATGTTTTATGAGTGGCGTAGCTGTCTTAAGTACTGCATATCAGGTGCAGTTAGGTCACAGTTTTGAAGACTTAGGACACTAAAAGAGGCCTTTCTACTGACTCTGAAAAGCACCAAAAGAAAGATGCCCAGGGTCCCTGCTCATCTGCGTGAATGTGGCTTAGGCATGCTGCAAGGAGGCATTTGGACTGCAGATGTGGCCTGGGCAATCAATTGCAATGTCCTTACTGTGAGACGCCTAAAACAGTGCTACAGGGAGACAGGACGGACAGCTGATCATCCTCGCAGTGGAAGACCATGTGTAACAACACCTGCACAGGATCGGTACATCGGAACATCACACCGGCATCACACCCGCCGGACAGGTTCAGGATGGCAACAACAACTGTTACACCAGGAACGCACAATTCCTCCATCAGTGCTCAGACTGTCCGCAATAGGCTGAGAGAGCTTGTAGGCCTGTTGTAAGGCAGGTCCTCACCAGACATCACCGGCAACAACGTAGCCTATGGGCACAAACCCATCGTCGCTGGACCAGACAGGACTGACAAAAAGTGCTCTTCACTGGCGAGTCATGGGTTTGTCTCACCAGGGGTTATGGTTGGATTCGCGTTACACAGAGGCCTGAGCTTTACACCGAGGCCTGTACTCTGTAGCGGGATCGATTTGGAGGTGGAGGGTCCGTCATGGTCTGGGGCGGTGTGTCACAGCATCATTGGACTGAGCTTGTGATTGCATGCAATCTCAACGCTGTGCGTTACAGGGAAGACATCCTCCTCCCTCATGTGGTACCCTTCCTGCAGGCTCATCCTGACATGACTCTCCAGCATGACAACGCCACCAGCCATACTGCTCGTTCTGTGCGTGATTTCCTGCAAGACAGGAATGTCAGTGTTCTGCCATGGCCAGCGAAGAGCCCGGATCTCAATCCCATTGAGCACGTCTGGGACCTGTTGGATCGGCGGGCTAGGGCCATTCCCCCTAGAAATGTCCGGGAACTTGCAGGTGCCTTGGTGGAAGAGTGGGGTAACATCTCACAGCAAGAACTGCCAAATCTGGTGCAGTCCATGAGGAGGAGATGCACTACAGTACTTAACGCAGCTAGTAGCCACACCAGATACTGACGGTTACTTTTGATTTTGACCCCCCCTTTGTTCAGGGACACATTATTCAATTTCTGTTAGTCACATGTCTGTGGAACTTGTTCAGTTTGTGTCTCAGTTGTTGAATCTTGTTATGTACATACAAATATTTATTTAATATGTTAAGTTTGCTGAAAATAAACGCTGTTTACAGTGGGAGGACGTTTCTTTTTTTGCTGAGTTTATCTGTGGCATGTACTCGGTAGCTCTGCCCATCACATATTATACACAGGTTCTTCAAGTTGGGGTTGAGTGGCAAAATAAAATAACAGTACATATTTAATAAAACAAACTAACTAAACAACCAAAAATACAAGATCTGGTGAGGTCAAGGGAAGATCTTACAAAACTTAAATTCAAGATAAATCAACAATATTTTCTCAAACTTTGTCAGACAGTTACAAACTAAACCAGCCACATGGCCACTTCCCTCTTACTTGCACCTTCCCCTGGGCGGTCACACCTCAAACTAAAAATTAAACAGTCAGCCAATGAAATTTCAGAATCAATCAATCACAAGCAATGGAAGCTCACCGAGACACATGCATTACAAGTACAGTACAATACATATCTATTGCTATAACTACCCATTAATTGCATACTTTACATATCTTAACATGTGTTCCAATGCTGCTTAGTTTATTCAACATTATGAAATGATATGTTCAGGCTTCAGGTTTGGCAACAGTGGAGTAGATAACAGAATGGTCCACCTCTAATCTTTCTTCTGACCTGCAAAAAGCAAATAGAGTTGCCGTATGAGTATATTCACACATTTCAAATAAACAGACTTCCAGAAATAGGTTACATTGAAAAGGACTGAACTGATTGTGAGTGCACTCTTACCTGGCAGTAGGACTGGGGAGGGGGAACTGGATGTTGGCATACTGTAGGTTGTCTGTCACCTTGGCCTGTTTGGTTTTCATCTTGGAGTAAACCACATCATCCTCATGGAGTCCTGAGAGTTGGGCCCTGTCGATGGAGCTGCAGAACTGCTGGAAGTCAAAGGTAGCGTAATGAGGGTCAGGAGGGTTCTGCAGAGCTGGTGGCTCGACCACAGAGTACAGAGAACTGTCTTGGGGGTGGGTGTGAGAGGGAGGCAGTTGAATGTTGGCATAGAGGGCATTTTCCCGTTCCTCCGTTCTAGCTTCCTGTGTTGCTGGGTCTTTACTGGTCCTTCTACTGAATAAGACTGGGTTTTGATCATCCTGAAATATGGAATTAGTCAAAAACAATACAAAATGTTTGATATATTGACTGCTCACTGTAGCTTCATCCATTGGTTAAACTAAGTAACATGTTACCAGGAAAGAATGAAAGCTTGCGCTTGAACATTGTTCAAATACCATGAACCTCCAGATAACATTGTTGCACTGACATGCTATTGGTATGTTGAATTGGAGTGTATATGCTGTGTTCCATTGACCTTTTTGTCCACAGCAGTCTTTTGACATAATTTGAATGGGCTCTTCCTGTCAAAGAAAACAAACTTCTTTGGGGAACAAATCGGTATCACAAGGCCATCATACTCTACATTATGTTATTGAATTGAGTAAACAATGTTTCAGAGACTTACCACATCCATAGGAACACAAGAAGTATGATCACCATGAAAACTGTGGCCGCGGAACTGATGTAAACTGGCATTTGAACAGTATTTGTATCTGAAAATGACACAGGATACATGAAGGCAAAAAAATTCAAGTCAAGGGAATTCCCACTTGAAGTGTATTGGTTCAGGACATTTCACTGGACAGTAGAACATAACATTTGATTCCATACTGACCCTGCAGGATCAGAGACAGAACAGTAGAGTTGTGAGCCCCTTCTTTGTTCCTGGCCTCACAGAAGTACTGTCCACTGTCAGAGGAGGTTAGAGAGGTCAATCTCAACATCTCTCCTGACCCTGTCTGTGAGGTGTCTGTTCCATCCTTCTTAAACCAGGTGTAGTTCTCCACTGCTGGGTTGGCATGACTGCTGCAGGTCAGGTTCACAGAGCTTCCCTCTACCACTGGACCAGAGGGACTTATTGACACCAAGGTGTTCCTTGGGGCATCTAAAGCAAGCATAAATATTCAAACGTTGATACAGTTGAAGTCAGAAGTTTACATACACCTTAGCAAAATACATTAATACTCAGTTTTTCACAATTCTTGACATTAAATCCTAGTAAAAATTCCCTGTCTTAGGTCAGTTAGGATCACCACTTTATTTTAAGAATGTGAAATGTCAGACTAATAGGAGAGAGAATGATTTATTTCAGCTTTTATTTCTTTCATCACATTCCCAGTGGGTCAGAAGTTTACATACACTCAATTAGTATTTGGCAGCATTGCCTTTAAGTTGGTTAACTTGGGTCAAACGTTTCGGGTAGCCCTCCCACAATAAATTGGGTGAATTTTGGCCCATTCCCCCTGACAGAGCTGATGTAACTGAGTCAGATGTGTAGGTCTCCTTGCTCGCACACGCTTTTTCAGTTCTGCCCACAAATTTTCTATGGGATTAAGGTCAGAGCACTGTGATGGCCACTCCAATACCTTGACTTTGTTGTCCTTCAGCCATTTTGCCACAACTTTGGAAATATGCTTGGGGTCATTGTCCATTTGGAAGACCCATTATGTTTTGAGTTGTTGCTTCAATATATCTACATAATTTTCCTTCATCATGATGCCAACTATTTTGTGAAGTGCATCAGTCCCTCCTGCAGCAAGGCAACCACACAAAATGATGCTGCCAACCCCGTGCTTCCAGTTGCGATGGTGTTCTTCAGCTTGCAAGCCTCCCCCTTTTTCATCCAAACATAACGATGGTCATTATGGCCAAACAGCTCTATTTTTGTTTCATCAGACCAGAGGACATTTCTCCAAAGAGTACGAACTTTGTCCCCATGTGCAGTTGCAAACTGTAGTCTGGCTTTTTATGGCAGTTTTGAAGCAGTGGCTTTTTCCTTGCCGAGTGGCCTTTCAGGTTATTTCGATATAGGACTCGTTTTACTGTGGATATAGATACTTTTGTACCTGTTTCCTCCAGCATCTTCACAAGGTCCTTTCTGTTGTTCTGGGAATGATTTGCACTTTTCGCACCAAAGTACGTTCATCTCTAGGAGACAGAACGCCTCTCCTTCCTGAGTGGTATAACAGCTGCGTGGTCCCATGGTGTTTATACTTGCTTATTATTGTTTGTATAGATGAATGTGGTACCTTCAGGCATTTGTAAATTTCTACCAAGGATGAACCAGACTTGTGGAGGTCTACATTTTTTTCTGAGGTCTTGGGTGATTTCTTGTGATTTTCCCATGAAGTCAAGCAAAGAGGCACTGAGTTTGAAGGTAGGCCTTGAAATTTGTCCAAAGGTACACCTCCAATTGACTCAAATGATGTAAATTAGAATATAAGAAGCTTCCAAAGCCATGACATAATTTTCTGGAATTTTCTAAGCTGTTTAAAGGTACGGTCAACTTAGTGTATGTAAACTTCTGACCCACTGGATTTGTGATACAGTGAATTATAAGTGAAATAATCTGTCTGTAAACAATTGTTGGAAATATTACTTGTGTCATGCACAAAGTAGATGTCCTGACTAACAGTTTGTTAACAAGTGTCACGACATCCGCCGGAGTTGGTCCCTCTCCTGGTTCGGGCGGAGTTCGGCAGTCGACGTCACCGGCCTTCTAGCCATCGCCGATCCACCTTTCATTTTCCATTGGGATTGTCTTGTCTTCCCTCACACCTGGTTTCTATTCCATCAATTACATGTTGTGTATTTAACCCTCTGTTTCTCCCATGTCTTTGTCCGGAATTGTTTATTGTAAGTGCTTGTGCACGTTATGTCTGGTGTGTGTCGGGTTATGTACCCATTTATTGATGGTTCTGTTTTCTGGTGGGTTTTTAATATTAAGAATGGTATGAAGAAAATACTGTTACTCGGAAAGTGTAGACAATCTATGAAGTTTACATCCAAATGTTGTATAAAATATACAACCCCTCGACAACATTCCGCTGAAAAGGCAGCGCGCAAAATTCAAAAATAATAATAAATAATAATAATAATAATAATAAGAACAAAAGGACCACTTGTGATGTTAATTGGACATATTGGAGTGCCAACAAAAGAAGCTTGTCAAAGGTAAGGCATGATTTATATTTTATTTCTGCGTTTTGTGTCGCACCTGCAGGGTTGAAATATGCTTCTCTCATTGTTTACTGTTGTGCTATCATCAGATAATAACATCTTATTCTTTTGCCGAAAAGCCTTTTTGAAATCTGACGTGTTGGCTGGATTCACGAGTGTAGCTTTCATTTGGTATCTTACATGTATGTTTTAATGAAAGTTTGATTTTTATAGTATTTTATTTGAATTTGGCGCTCTGCATTTTCCCTGGCTATTGGCCAGGTGGGACGCTACCGTTGGATTTGTTTCACATTTTTTGGTTACTACATGATTCCATATGTGTTATTTCATCTTTCTGATGTCTTCACTATTATTCTACAATGTAGAAAATTGTAAAAAATTAAGAAAAACCCTGGAACTTTTGACTGGTACTGTATATATTGTTGTGACATGACTTTCATTCATGTGATGACTGTTATTTATCGAATCAACTAACTACGTTTAATTGTCACGCACTTCTTGGCTGCTTTTCCTTCACTCTGCGTTCCGACTCATCCCAACCATCTCAATTTGGTTGAAGTTGGGGGATTGTGGAGGCCAGGTCATCTGATGCAGCACTCCATCACTCTCCTTCTTGGTCAAATAGCCCTTAAACAGCCTGGAGGAGTGTTGGGACATTGTCCTGTTGAAAAACAAATAATAGTCCCCCACTAAGCCCAATCCAGATGCGATGGTGTATCGATGCAGAATGCTGTGATAGCCATGATGGTTAAGTGTGCCTTGAATTCTAAATAAGTCACAGACAGTGTCACCAGCAAAGCACCCCCACACCATAACACCTCCTCCTCCATGCTTTATGGTGGGAAATACACATGCAGAGATCATCCTTTCACCCACACCGCATCTCACAAAGACACGGCGGTTGGAACCAAAAATCTCAAATTTGGACTCCAGACCAAAGGACACATTTCCACCGGTCTAATGTCCATTGCTCATGTTTCTTGTACAAGCAAGTCAATTCTTCTTATTGGTGTTCTTTAGTAGTGGTATCTTTGCAGCAATTCGACCATGAAAGCCTGATTCACACAGTCTCCTCTGAACAGTTGATGTTGAGATGTTTCTGTTACTTGAACTCTGTGAAGCATTTATTTGGGCTGCAATTTATGAGGCTGGTAACTCTAATGAACTTATCCTCTGCAGCAGAGGTATCTCTGGGTCTTCCTTTCCTGTGGCGGTCCTCGTGAGAGCCAGTTTCATCATAGAGCTTGATGGTTTTTGCGACTGCACTTGAAGAAACTTTATCATTCAAATACATTCCAGGTGATTACCTCATGAAGCTGGTTGAGAGAATGCCAAGAGTGCAACGCTGTCATCAAGGCAAAGGGTGGCTATTTGAAGAATCTCAAATATAACATTTATTTAGACTTTTTTCATTACTGCATGATTCCATATGTGTTATTTCATAGTTGTGAAGTCTTCACTATTAGTCTACAATGCAGAAAATAGTACAAATAAAACCCTTGAATGAGTAGGTGTTCTAAACCTTTTGACCGGTAGTGTAATTAATTTAATTGGGTAACAATTAAACATAGTTAGGTGATTAGATGAATAACAGTCTTCAGATTAATGAAAGTAAAGTCACGAGACTCTTACCACACGTTATTTTGCCTTTATATTTCACAAAACCAAAACACTGAACTTTCATCCATATTAATGGTTCCAGTAAATAAAGTGGATCGGAATATTTTCATTGGTGCTCTCAGAACAGTTTTGAATTAAGTTAGTAGCCTATAGTTCACTGTTATTTCCTCTCACCATGCCCTACCATCATGTACGTCAACCTCAAACTGCTTAACTTCCCCTAAAAGTCACCACAATCTAAACACACAGCCAGGCTCAGCAAATAGAGACTGCAGTTCATCATGGAAAATTCAAATGTCTTATCTAACACATTCACATTCAGACCAAACTGACAAAGACTGTTATGCAAGAACACTATTTCCTTAACATCATTCTTTCATAATTCCCTGCTATTATTTTTACACAGTAATGCGATGAGATATGTGCCCTTCCAAGACAGACGCAGCACCTCGCTCGTGCAGACTTTTGAACGCAGATAGTTGCTCCATTATGATAGAATGATATGATCTGCTCACGTTAAGTATATCAGATATTCACTCACATTTGACATCAAGAGACGTTGGAGCAGAGTTGAGATTCTCTTGACCTTGAACAGCACATCGGTATCTGCCAGAATCCTCACTGCTGGCCAGGAACTCTGTGTTGGATACTGAGTGTCCATCCCTGGACCAAACAATAGTGGGATGGTCACTTGGTGTACAGGTTGTGACACACGTTAGTGTCACCCTCTCTCCTGCTCTCACAGTTGCAGGCTGTACTTTGGCTGTCAGCCCTGGTTGAGAGGAGAAAGGAACAGAGTGATCACTGAATGTTTTTTGAAGTGTTATCAGAGTCTGATTTTCTTCTGGTATCAAAATGACCTGTCAAACTTAGTGAAACCCATGTTTTGCTGCTCCATGCATTCGTTTCGCCACCTTTATTAACCGTCTCAAATCTGAAGTGGTATTGTGTTGCGTCACTACTAATTAGGTTATTAATTTTCAAAGTGCAGTTGTTGTCTTTGTTTCCAAGGTATTCTACACGTCCTCTGTATTCCTGGGCCAGAAAGAGATCATTGTTCTTCCTTTGACTCGAGAAATACCAGAAGCTCTTTGTAATAGTCTGATCTGAGGGGAAGGCATAACTGCATGCAAACACCACTGATGACCCTCTTAAGGCACATGGAGCTGTATCGTTAAAGGTCACCTTCCAATTACTCCCAGAAACACCTTTAAAAAACAACAACAACAAAGCAAACAACAGTTAGTTGTCACACATATCTACAACACTAATGCAAATACATACAGTGCCAATTTGCCATTTACAGGTAATTAAAATAACATGTAATATATTGTCGCTGTCGGATGAAAACTTTGTAACTCCATTTTTGCCAACTTTCATTTTTGTACATATATTGAAAGCAGTAACTCCCCTCAATGTACTCTGAACATTTCATGACTCTAGGACCAAGAAAATATATTCAAATAGCTCCTGAATTTTCATAATTGTATATTAATTTATGGGAAAACATGGTCATATTTTCCATCTCCTGAAAAATTCCTGTTTTGGAGATGAGGGTATCAGACAGTGATGATATGCCATTTAGCAGATCCTTTTATCCAATGTGACTTACAGTTAAACCATCAACCCTGGCGGTGCAAGCGCCATGCTTTACCAACTGAGCCCCGTGTCTCCTACCACATGCTGGTGCACAAACAGACTATCAGTCACTTCTGTATTTCTGTGAGTTAATCGAGTGAGTTACTCTTTATTCTCAGATAAAGTCCTTTGAGGTGAATCATTTGCTAAAAATACATCTCACCATCAAGGCAACAAAACAATGACATTAGAAGAAGAATATAACATATCCCCTCTGACCTCTGCAGTAGTTCCCTGTTAATCTCTTATGAGCCATACACAGGAGTAGAACGTTTATAAATCAGTACTGACATCCACAGCATGATAGAGCATTAGAGCAAAAATATATTCTACTCACCTAGCAACGTGAGAGTAATCACCAGCATCACACTGATCATTTTCAAGAGCCACATCGCATCAAACTGAAACACTGATGCAAAATAGCACAGAATTGAATTACTTAACTTAATACTTAATAAGTCAATCATCAAACTGGCTCAAACAGTGTTTTCACTGAAAGCAGGTGTAACATTTGTCTTTGTCTCTGAAGAGTTCTCTCACAACTTGGATACAGCTCTAAATCATCTAGTCATTCTGTCTTTAAATTCTCACAACAGATAGATTGAACATCACTGCGCACCAATGTTGCACCAGTTAAAGGAAAGAAGACGCATGAAACTCCACAGAGAGAAACAACACTACTCACCCTCCTGCAGAACATGTCCAGAGAGAATGACCAGCAAATAACCATGCAAATAAATACCTTGGAGAGATGTGATAATAACTATGTCGCAAGCAGAATGTAGACGATTGGGTTGAGAATTACTTGTCTCCTTGTGGCCTTTTGGTGCTATTGTCCTTCCTGTTATCATTCACTTTTTATATTGCTGTGTACTTAACATAGAAATATTATAATAATTTCTTCCCCTAACCTGGACAACACTGGGCCAATTGTGCACTGCCATATGGGACTCCCGGACACGGACGGTTGGGATATGGCCGTGTCTGGGATAGGGTCTGTTGTGATGCCTCTAGCACTAAGATGCAGTGCCATAGACCGCTGCGCCAATCAAGAGCCACTAAATATACACTGAAGAAAAATATAAACGCAACTTGTAACAATTTCAAAGATTTTACTGAGTTATACAGTGAGGGAAAAAAGTATTTGATCCCCTGCTGATTTTGTACGTTTGCCCACTGACAAAGAATATTGCCAACTGACAAAGAATCTATCATTTTAAAGGTAGGTTTATTTGAACAGTGAGAGACAGAATAACAGAAAAAAAACAGAAAAAACACATGTTATAATGTTATAAATCAATGTTATAAATTGATTTGCATTTTAATGAGGGAAATAAGTATATGACCCCCTCTCAATCAGAAAGATTTCTGGCTCCCAGATGTCTTTTATACAGGTAACGAGCTGAGATTATAAGCACACTGCTGAGATTAGGAGCACACTCTTAAAGGTAGTGCTCCTAATCTCAGTTTGTTACCTGTATAAAAGACACCTGTCCACAGAAGCAATCAATCAGATTCCAAACTCTCCACCATGGCCAAGACCAAAGAGCTCTCCAAGGATGTCAGGGACAAGATTGTAGACCTACACAAGGCTGGAATGGGCTACAAGACCATCGCCAAGCAGCTTGGTGAGAAGGGGACAACAGTTGGAAGAAACACAAAAGAACTCTCCCTCGGCCTGGGGCTCCATGCAAGATCTCACCTTGTGGAGTTGCAATGATCATGAGAACAGTGAGGAATCAGCCCAGAACTACACGGGAGGATCTTGTCAATGATCTCAAGGCAGCTGGGACCATAGTCACCAAGAAAACAATTGGTAACACACTACGCCGCAAAGGACTGAAATCCTGCAGCGCCCGTAAGGTCCCCCTGCTCAAGAAAGCACATATACATGCCCGTCTGAAGTTTGCCAATGAACATCTGAATGATTCAGAGGACAACTGGGTGAAAGTGTTGTGGTCAGATGAGACGAAAATTAAGTTCTTTGCAATCAACTCAACTCACTGTGTTTGGAGGAGGAGGAATGCTGCCTATGACCCCAAGAGCACCATCCCCACTGTCAAACATGGAGGTGGAAACATTCTTTGGGGGTGTTTTTCTGCTAAGGGGACAGGACAACTTCATCGCATCAAAGGGAAGATGGACGGGGCCATGTACCGTCAAATCTTGGGTGAGAACCTCCTTCCCTCAGCCAGGGCATTGAAAATGGGTCGTGGATGGGTATTCCAGCATGACAATGACCCAAAACACACAGCCAAGGCAACAAAGGAGTGGCTCAAGAAGAAGCACATTAAGGTCCTGGAGTGGCCTAGCCAGTCTCCAGACCTTAATCCCATAGGAAATCTGTGGAGGGAGCTGAAGGTTCGAGTTGCCAAACGTCAGCCTCGAAACCTTAATGACTTGGAGAAGATCTGCAAAGAGGCGTGGGACAAAATCCCTCCTGAGATGTGTGCAAACCTGGTGGCCAACTACAAGAAACTTCTGACCTCTGTGATTGCAAGGGTATTGCCACCAAGTACTAAGTCATGTTTTGCAGAGGGGTCAAATACTTATTTCCCTCATTAAAATGCAAATCAATTTAGAACATTTTTGACATGTGTTTTTCTGGATTGTTTTGTTGTTATTCTGTCTCTCACTGTTCAAATAAACCTACCATTAATATTATAGACTGATCATTTCATTTCTTTGTCAGTGGGCAAACGTACAAAAACAGCAGGGGATCAAATACCTTATTCCCTCACTGTAGTTCATATAAGGAAATCAGTCAATCTAAATACATTTATTAGGCCATAATCTATGGATTACACATGACGGAATACAGATGAGATTTTTGAATTATTAGGATCGCCAGTAGCCAACACCAATGGCGACAGGGAGTCTTACTGGGGTCTGACATAACAAAAAAGACATTACAGTCAAAAGACTAGAATTTACATACATTTAAAAATATTATAATGTAGTGTGTGTGTACTGTATATCTATCAGTTACACTTACATGTCAGTACATACACACAACAAGTTGGTCACATGGGGAGCGTTGTGCAATGAGGTGTTGCGCTATTTGTTTCCTCTGACACATTGGTGCGGCTGGCTTCTGGGTTGGATGCGAGCTGTGTAAAGAAGCAGTGCGGCTTGGTTGGGTTGTGTTTCGGGGGACGCGTGGCTTTCGACCTTCGTCTCTCCCGAGCCCATATGGGAGTTGTAGCGATGAGACAAGATAGTAACTACTAACAATTGGATAGCACAAAATTGGGGAGAAAGGGGGGTAAAAAAAGAATACATTAAAAAAAGAAGAGGAGGCGGAGAAAAAGGTGCCAGAGGGCGGGCTGCCTTCTTAGAATTCGTAGGTAATCGAATAAACTCCCACTTCCTTCCATTCTGCTAGCAAACGTGCAATCTTAGGAGAATAAAATCGTTGACCTACATGCAAGATTAAACTACCAACGGGACATTCAAAACTGTAATATCTTAGGCTTCATGAAGTCGTGGCTGAATGACGACACTATCAACCGGAGACTTTAATGCAGGGAAACTTAAATCTGTTTTACCAAATTCCTATCAGCATGTTAAATGTGCAAAACAAACAAAAACAAAAACCCTGGACCACCTTTACTCCACACACAGAGACACGTACAAAGCTCTCCCTTGCCCTCCATTTGGCAAATCTGACCATAATTCTATCCCCCTGATTCCTGCTTACAAGCAAAAATTTCACCAGTGATAAGATCAATAAAAAATGGTCAGATGAAGCAGAAACAGGACAGTTTTGTTAGCACAGACTGGAATATTTTCCTGGGATTCCTCCCATGGCATTGAGGAGTACACCACATCAGTTATTGACTACATCCATAAGTGCATCGATGATGTCGTCCCTATAGTGACCGTACATATATACCCCAACCAGAAGCCATGGATTACAGGCAACATCCGCAATGAACTAAAGGCTAGAGCTGCCGCTTTCATGAGGCGGGACTCTAAACCGGAAGCTTATAAGAAATCCCACTATGCCCTCCGACGAACCATCAAACAGGCAAAGCGTCAATACAGGATGAAGATCAAATCGTACTAAACCGGCTCTGATGCTCGTCGGATGTGGCAGGGCTTGCAAACAATTACAGACTACAAAGGGAAGCACAGCCAAGAACTGCCCAGTGACACGAGCCTACCAGACGAGCTACACTACTTCTATACTCGCTGTGAGGCAAATAACACTGAAACATGCATGAGAGCACCAGCTGTTCCGGAAGACTGTGTGATCATGCTCTCTGCAGTCGATTTGAGTAAGACCTTTAAACAGGTCAACATTCAGAAGGCCGCAGGGCCAGACGATTTACCAGGACGTGTACTTCAAGCATGCGCTGACCAACTGGCAAGTGTCTTCACTGACATTTTCAGCCTCTCCTTGTCCAAGACTTTAATATCAACATGCTTTAAGCAGACCACCATAGTGCCTGTGCCCAAGAACACTAAGGTAACCTGCTTAAATGTCTGCCGACCCGTAGCACTCACGTCTGTAGCCATGAAGTGCTTTGAAAGGCTGGTCATGGCTCACATCAACACCATTATCCCAGAAACCCCAGACCCACTCCAATTTGAATACTGCCCCAACAGATCCACAGATGATGCAACCTCTATTGTACTCCACACTGCCCTTTCCCACCTGGACAAAAGGAACACCTATGTGAGAATGCTATTCATTGATTACAGCTCAGCGTTAAACACCATAATGCCTTCAAAACTCATCAATAAACAAAGGACCCTGGGACTAAACACCTCCCTCTGCAACTGAAAAACCCTACGAGGGTTTTTGCTAAACACATGCCTGAACCCACACACAACCCACCTATTAATGAATAGTTGTTAGTGGTAAATACTCTGTCTGATTTAGAAGTGTGGGGTCTATTTATTTGATTTGGGTGTGTTCTTCATGGATTAGAAAGGATGCTGTACACAAATGAACATTTCTATTGTCAGAGTTTTGGTTTCACACAAACCCAATGTAAACCTGTTACACAAAATGTTTAAAATGTTTGAAATATCTTTAAATAATGCATGATGTACAGGAAAACAAACACTGGGCTTACTGATCTCTGACCTCTGTTCTGACTCCCTGGTGAGGCCTGATCACCCTCACCAGAAAGACAGCAGATATTGTTTTTTTATGGGCTATGTAAAAACAAATAATTAAGAAGACTTATAATTCATCAATAGTCCAATGGGTGATTCGGACCATGAGAAGGACAGAGAGAGAGAGCTGTCTCTAGTCTATTTTACCATTACCTTATGGGATACAGTTATTTCCTTATGGAGTTATCAAGAGATAATTGGATTTGTTATTCTAATTTGTATTTTTTTAATTTAACACCTGTTTTGAGAGTTGTGCCCTTCAGACACAATCAGACTCCTCCTGTCTGGGCTCCACCATGGTTATCTGAGGTTCTGAGAATACGACTGGTTTTCTGAGAACACAGGCTGTCGCAGGCCTGATGAAAACAGCCACCTGTCAGAAGATGCTTAGACTCGTTCACCTTGTTATGACCCTATACTTGTGATGAAAGGTCAAGTTTCGGTCAAACCCACTTCTGAGCTTTTAATTGTTGACAAGATGGTTGCTGCTGTCAGGGGGAGTCTGGCACGACACACACACAACCTGTTCTTCTTCCTTTCACCACAGAGAATTCTCATTCATGTGTTTATTTTCATTCGATCAATTTCTTTATTCACATTCATTCACATACACCCTTCGTTTTACCTAAAACCGACCTATAGTTTCTTACCTAACTTAATTCACTTCCTCTACATAAGCTGGTATTATCCTATAGGATTTTTCACGCATACCCTTCGTTTTTACCTAAAAACGACCCATGAGCAAGCAACATTTGCCCCACACCAGGCCAGGCAGCTCAGCCAGAGAGCGCAAACAACCGCACCTAGTCAAACCACACAAGGTCCCCAAATGAATGGTTCGGTGAGAGGGGCAGTCCAAATCACACACACCCAACACAGGTCACCCGCTCAGGTTGATTGGGCTGTGTTTACGCACATCCCAAAACAGATCCTGAGACAGTCGAGCCTGGTCAAGCAGAATCAGACGGAATAATTCCTCCCAATCAAACCAGACACGTGGGTCCGTTCGAACGGTCTGACCAGAACGAGTGCAAGCCTCCTCCACTAAACACCTGACTCCAGTAAGGTTCACAGCTCCTATTCACTTAGTCCCTACACATGCGCACATACATTTACTTTTAAAACCATCGCAAATTCACACATGCATGCAATTCATTGAATTCAAAAGTTCTTTAGCTTTTACTGGGTTTTTAGGAAATTTTAAAGAGAGACCTACGTGACGCCCTTCTCGCTGAGACAGGATCTCTGAAGCAATCTATACAAACATTTCAACTACGTAAGAACAAGCTTACCTTTTTTATAGTTGTGTGGCCACATTTGTTTGCAAGATTGTCCAAAGAAACTATCACCAGCCCGGAACGTCAGTCTTTGCGATCCCTGTCCCTCCTGGCAAAGCTCGCCAAATTATGTCGTAGAGAATCATTTCAATATATAACACTTACAAGAACTTGTGAATTCAATATAGGCTTTTAATACAAACATATCAGAAGCCTAGATGGTCCGTGGAACACACACTTTCCCAGAGCACTGGCTCTGTCTTTATACACACACAGTATATGAGTCCATTCCATATGTTAATGAAGTGACTTCCCTCAAGTCATCGGTCACCATTATCTTTCAGTCCAGGCTTCTTCCATGTTCTTGCCTAATAACGCCTTTATCCGCTCTTGATTAGATTACAATGGTGGCAGGACCCTCTCATGTCCTAAAATTAATGTATATCTATCTATCTTACCCTAAGCACTTATGGCCTTTACCCTCTCTATCTAATATTTATAATGATGTCCTGCTCCTTCCATAATAGATCATGTATTTAAGGGTCACCTCCTCCTCTTTGCCCTAAGCCCTTATGCACAGTAAAGCACGTATGGCTTCGGCCATTACACTTATGTCTGTTTAATCTTTGGTTTCCTGTCCGCTTTCTGTTTGTGGTCTAATGTATACCTATCTTTGCTCAATAGTGTCATATCTGTCTCTATATGTAACAAAAACTACAACACTAGTCAGACATACCACTATAAATCAACTTGGGGAGTGGACATTTACTGCTGAGCCTTTAGAAAACACTGAAACTATTGTTTGTATAGCTGTGTATGCATGGGCTTGGTCTAATGAGTTGAAGGCAATGACGTATGCAGTGACATCACTAGGTCTGGACTTCGGGCTTAATAAAATAACTTGGACCCTTTCCTATTTTGCAGAACTCAGGAGAGACATCAGTTGTATGTCTGATGTTTGATCATTGACTTCTGTCTACAGCTGTATTTCGATTAAAATTGTTATCATTTATAAGTGCACATTTTGATTATTCCTTATTTGTTAAGTAAAAAAACTGCAGCTGTAGGTGAGAGTGACTGAGCTACCCTTATTAACAACATCTTTAGATGGACTGACTGACAATGTGACATTCTTTTGAGCATCTGTAGGAGACAGAGTAATTGTTTATGTAATGTTGAGCAAATCTCTTATAGAAAAAACCTACTGTAGTACCTCTTACCACACATTATGTTGCCTGTATACTTCACAATATCATAACGCTGAACTTTCATCCCTATAAATTGTTCGGTAAACGTAATGGTTTAGTCACCATACCCTGTCATCATGAAAACCATCCTCAAACATTGCTTATCTTCTTCGAGATAGGGGGCACTCTTTTAATTTTTGGATAAAAAACGTTCCCGTTTTAAAGAAGATATTCTGTCACGAAAAGATGCTCGACTATGCATGTAATTGACAGCTTTGGAAAGAAAAAACTCTGACATTTCCAAAACTTAAAGATATTATCTGTGAGTGCCCCAGAACTAATGCTACAGGCGAAACCATGATGAAGTTTCATACAGGAAATGCCCCAGATTCTGAAGGCGCTGTGTTCCAATGTCTCCTTATATGGCTGTGAATGCGCCAGGAATGAGCCTCCCCTTTCTGTCGTTTCTCCAAGGTGTCTGCAGCATTGTGACGTATTTGTAGGCATATCATTGGAAGATTGACCATAAAAGACTACATTTACCAGGTGTCCGCCCGGTGTCCTGTGTCGAAATTATTGAGTAATCTCTAGGTCCGTGCGCGTTCCATTTCTTCAGAAGAGAAAGTCAACTGCCACGAAGGATTTATCATCGATAGATATGTGAAAAACACCTTGAGGATTGATTCTAAACATCGTTTGCCATGTTTCTGTCGATATTATGGAGTTCATTTGGAAAAAAGTTTGCGTTTTAATGACTTATTTATTTATTTTTATTTTTGTTTTTTTCTTACCCAAACGTGATGAAGAAAACGGAGTGATTTGTCAACACAAATAATCTTTTTGTAAAAACTGAACATTTGCTATCTAACTGAGAGTCTCCTCATTGAAAACATCTGAAGTTCTTCAAAGGTAAATGATTTTATTTGAATGCTTTTCTGGTTTTTGTGAAAATGTTGCATGCTGAATGCCAGGCATAATCCTATGCTCGGCTACCAATACTGTTACACAAATGCTTGTTTAGCTATGGTTCAAAAGCATATTTTGAAAATCTGAGATGACAGTGTTGTTAACGAAAGGCTAAGCTTGAGAGCAAATAGATTAATTTAATTTCATTTGCGATTTTCATGAATAGTTAACGTTGCGTTATGCTAATGAGCTTGCAGATAGATTTACACAATCCTGGATACAGTTTTTTTTCGTAGCTAAACGTGACGCAGAAAACGGAGCGATTTGTCCTAAACAAATCATCTTTCAGGAAAAACTGAACATTTGCTATCTAACTGTGAGAGTCTCCTCATTGAAAACATCCGAAGTTCTTCAAAGGTAAATGATTTTACTTGAATGTTTTTCTGGTTTTTGTGAAAATGTTGCCTGCTGAATGCTAATACTAAATGCTACGCTAGCTATCAATAGCTATCAATACTGTTACACAAATGCTTGTTTTGCTATGGTTGAGAAGCATATTTTTGAAAATCTGAGATGACAGTGTTGTTAACAAAAGGCTAAGCTTGAGAGCTAGCATATTGATTTAATTTCATTTGTGATTTTCATGAATAGTTAACGTTGCGTTATGGTAATAGGTTTGAGGCTGTAGTCACGATCCCGGATCCGGGATGGCTCGACGCAAGAAGTTAACTTCTTAGTGATTCCTTCGTGCGCCAATCCTGTTAACGGGATTGATTTGACAACACCCAGTGAAATAGCGCCAAATTCAAAAACAGAAATACTCATAAATCATACAAGGGTTATACATCGGTTTAAAGATGAAATTCTTGTTAATCCAGCCACAGTGTCAGATTTCAAAAAGGCTTTACGGCGAAAGCAAACCATGCTATTATCTGAGGACAGCACCCCATCAAACACATGACGCGACGCGACACAAAAGTCAGAAA
This sequence comes from Oncorhynchus keta, assembly GCF_023373465.1. Lineage (NCBI taxonomy): Eukaryota > Metazoa > Chordata > Actinopteri > Salmoniformes > Salmonidae > Oncorhynchus > Oncorhynchus keta. Next base: position 71,790,033 of record NC_068454.1, on the reverse strand, counting down.
TAACGATATAATTCATGCCTTACCTTTGAAGATCTTCTTCTGTTGGCACTCCAATATGTCCATTAAACATCACAAATGGTCCTTTTGTTCGATACATTCTGTCGTTATATCCCCAAAATGTCCATTTATTTGGCTCGTTTGATTCAGAAAATTCACCGGTTCCAACTCGCGCAACATGACTACAAAGTATCTAATAAGTTACCTGTAAACTTGATCCAGACATTTCAAACAATTTTCCTAATCCAAATTTAGGTATTTTTTAAATGTAAATAAGCAATAAAATGTAAGACCGAATAAACTGTGTTCAATACCAGATGAAAAAATAAAATCAAATGCAAAATGCTTGTGCTTCTAGTTCCGACAATGCAGTGATAACCAACGAGTAATCTAACCGAACAATTCCACAACAACTACTTTATACACACAAGTGTAAAGGGATGAAGAATATTTATATAAAAATATATGAATAGGCATAGGCAAGATGCAGTAGATGGTATCGAGTACAGTATATACATATGAGATAAAAGTGGCATTGTTTAAAGTGGCTAGTGATACATTTTTACATCAATTTTTCCATTATTAAAGTGGCTGAGTCAGTATGTTGGCAGCAGCCACTCAATGTTATTGGTGGCTGTTTAACAGTCTGATGGCCTTGAGATAGAAGCTATTTTTCAGTCTCTCGGTCTCTGCTTTGATGCACCTGTATTGACCTCGCCTTCTGGATGATAGCGGGGTGAATAGGCAGTGGCTTGGGTGGTTGTTGTCCTTGATGATCTTTATGGCCTTCCTGTGACATCAGGTGGTGTAGGTGTCTTGGAGGGCAGGTAGTTTGCCCCCGGTGATGCGTTGTGCAGACCTCACTACCCTCTGGAGAGGCCTTACGGTTGTGGGCAGAGCAGTTGCCGTACCAGGCAGTGATACAGCCCGACAGGATGCTCTCGATTGTGCATCTGTAGAAGTTTGTGAGTGCTTTTGGAAACAAGCCGAATAAGTATGTGTTTCAATGCTGCTTAGTTTATTCAACATTATGAAAGGATATGTTCAGGATTCAGGTTTGTCAACAGTGGAGTAGAACATTGTTCAAATACCATAAACCTCCAGATAACACTGTTGCACTGACATGCGATTTGTATTGTGAATTAGGGTGTACATGCTGTATTCTACTCACCTCTTTGTCAACAGCAGTATTTTTACATCATTTGAATGGGCTCATCCTGTCAAAGAAAACACATTTCTCTGGGGGGGACAGGCCATCATACTCTACATTAGGATATTGAACTGAGTACACAATGTTTCCAGAGTTACCTCATCCATAGGAACACAAGAAGTATGATCACCATGAAAACTGATGTAAACTGGCATTTGAACAGTATTTGTTTCTGAAAATGACACAAGATACATGAACGCATTACATTCAAGTCAAGGGAATTCCCACTTGAAATGTATTGGTTCAGGACAACAGGACATTTCACTGGACAGTAGAACTTAACATTTGCTTCCATACTGACCCTGCAGGATCAGAGACAGAACAGTAGAGTTGTGAGCCCCTTCTTTGTTCCTGGCCTCACAGAAGTACTGTCCACTGTCAGAGGAGGTTAGAGAGGTCAATCTCAACACCTCTCCTGACCCTGTCTGTGAGGTGTCTGTTCAATCCTTCTTAAACCAGGTGTAGTTATCCACTCCTGAACACCAAGGTGTTCCTTGGGGCATCTAAAGCAAGCAGAAATTATAAAAAGGTCATATCTGCTGTATATTTGGTAATGATTTTTCCAAACAGTCCTTCCCAACACGGTTGTCTTAATTTCATCTATATTCTACTGTAGCATAAAACCGTTCCTTTGCAGTATCTTGGAGATTACTCTGTCTCTAGCTCAACAACATAACATTTTAAAACCCTGCTTACCTTTTAAGCAAGCACAAGCTCCTTTGGACAAAAAACAAACATCCCCGCAAGCAGACGTAACCTACACAGAACATTAAGAACCATGAAGGATGAGTTGAGGGCTCCATCTTTGTTCTGTGCCTCCCAGTAATACCTCCCTGAGTTAGCAGGAGCGACCTCCTCAAGTATCAAATGAGTCCCTGACTGGATAGGGCTGCTCTCATTGACACTGTACCAGGTGTAGCTCACTGCTGGGTTAGCATGGCTCGTACAGGTCATATTCACAAACCTGCCCTCTCCTACTGGACCAGAGGGACTGACTGACACAGAGGTGTCCTAATGAGGGTCTGAAAGTGACAACAAATTATACATTGGGGAAAAAATGTTCTTCCGCAGACTTTGTATTCAAAGGTCCTATTGGCACAACAGTCTTGTTGGCCTACAGCTCATACATTCTGACGGTGGAGGCTGCTGAGGGGAAGACGACTCATAATAACGTCCAGAATGGTGTGAATGTTGTATAGCATTCCATTCACTCGATTCCAGACATTATTATGGACATCCCCTCAGCAGCCTCCACTGAATTCTGACGGTCAATTAAACTGCCAATACCCACACTGAACACCAAAGCCCCATATAATACCCACCACTGCGAATTGTATGCTCTCGTTGGCTGGCCCTCGCTTCATACTCGCCGCCAAACCCACTGGCTCCAGGTCATCTACAAGACCCAGCTAGGTAAAGTCCCCCCTTATCTCAGCTCGATGGTCACCATAGCAGCACCCACCTGTAGCACGTGTTCCAGCAGGTATATCTCTCTGGTCATCCCCAAAGCCAATTCCTCCTTTGGCTGCCTCTCCTTCCAGTTCTCTGCTGCCAATGACTGCAACAAACTACAAAAATCTCTGAAACTGGAAACACTTTTCTCCCTCACTAGTTTAAGCACCAGCTGTCAGACCAGCTCACAGATTACTGCACCTGTACATAGCCCATCTATAATTTAGCCCAAACAACTACCTCTCCCCCTACTGTATTTATTTTGCTCCTTTTTACCCCATTATATCTATCTCTACCTTGCACATTTTTCCACTGCAAATCTACCATTCCAGTGTTTTACTTGCTATATTGTATTTACTTCACCACCATGGCCTTTTTTTGCCTTTACCTCCCTTATCTCACCTCATTTGCTCACATTGTATATAGACTTATTTTTCTATTATTGACTGTATGTTTGTTTTACTCCATGTCTAACTCTGTGTTGTTGTATGTGTCAAACTGCTTTGCTTTATCTTGGCCAGGTCGCAATTGTAAATGAGAACTTGTTCTCAACTTGCCTACCTGTTTAAATAAAGGTGAAATAAAAATAAATAAATAAATAAATATCTCTAGAACAACATTACTACAGTACCTCTCACCACACATTATGTTGCCCATATATTTCACATAATCATAACATTGAACTTTCATCCCCATAAGTGGTTCCAATATATCTAATAGGTCAGAATGTTTTCTATACATTCTGTTAGTAGCCTATAATTCACTGTTTTATTTCCCCTCACCATATCCAGTCATCATGAACACCATTGTCACTTTGCATAACTTCCCCTACAAGTAACCACAATATAAACACACACAGGCACACTCAGCAAATATGCACCGCCGTTGTCATTCAGACCAAACTGACAAAAGCTGATATTGGAGAGCACTATTTCATCAATACAGTTCTTTCAAAATCACTCCTATTATTTTACCAGAAATTCATAACAAGACCTTGAATTTAACTTTATTTGCAACATAATGCAATTAAATTAACACATTTCAGAATCACCACATCCTTGGTGCAGAGCTTTGAATGTAGATAGCAGCTTGAATATGCCTAAAATGATCTCCTCACATTAAAAAGTTAACTGCTGGATCTAGGTACTTTTAACTGCTATCCCAAGAAACCTGCCTCAGGAAGCCTTTCAAAGGGAGAGATTCAGAATCATTGATAAACATGATGTCGTGTCTTTGGCATCATTAAAACTGAAGACTTATTTTTATCAAATAACGCTCTGTAATTATTATTACGCGATTAAACTAATTCATCATGTAACTGTAATTAACTAGGAAGTCAGAGCACCAAGAAAAATATTCAGATTACAAAGTTATAATTTTCCTAATATACCTTTCAGATATTTTAATATCTGATCAATTAGTCTTCGAATTAATGAATAATTCTTTACCTCACGTTAGTCTCATTCCAAACGTTGTAAATTGTTGGTTATCTGCACGAACCCAGTCTTCACTATGAGTCATCCATACATCAATTATCTTAAATTATTTATTTACTAACTAAGTAATTCACAGAAATGCATAAACAAACAGTAGATAATCACAAGGAAATGATAGCAGTTTCCCTAGTGGGATAAACCGGTATCGCGGCTTGGTGGACAAAAGGGAAGTGGGGGTCGACTGAGATAAGACACTACAAAGTTGATAATTATAACAATTGAAATGCTAATCCTTTGCACATGAACACTCACACATTCGGGAATAACTGCAATCAATACCTATATTTACGCTCAGTGTGTCGTCGGAAATCTCTGTTGAATTTTTTTTTTCTGTTGGAGAGTTTGTCCGCCCTCTCTCTCTCTCTCTCTCTCTCTCTGTCTCTCTCTCTCTCTCTGCTGTGGTTAGAATGGATAGTTCAGAGTAACATTCATTCATGTCGTAATAGAATAGATGGCGTAGCAGTAAGTCGTCCTGTCGTGTCGTGTCGTGTCCCTTGTATATATCGTTTCTTTTTCGTTTTTACATATTTTTCTTGAAAAACATTTCGCTAAACCTAAGCTTCCAAATACTCTCCTGCAACCCACCTCACCCAATGTAGCTATTTTTCCTAAAGTATTTATACTTACTTCGGAACCGGAACCCCTCAACTGAAGCTAGCCAGCTAACCACCAGCTATGCTAGCGGTCTTCAGCTAACCGGTCATCAGCTAACCTTTAGCTCGGAAAGCTCTCGCCAGTTCGAACAACGCGACTCTAACCAGAGCATAACGGACCTATTTATTTTTCATCCCTGGATTCCCACCGCAAACAGAACATTTTTCAGCTGGATCTTCACAACTAGCTATCTAGCTAAACCGCAACCCCGGATGATTACTCCTGGCTAGTTTTTCCACCCACTTAGCTTGAAGCTAGCCTGGCCAGAGCACCTGTGCTACCACCGTAGCATACTCCTGGGCTACAATACCCGGGCCCACGACCGGTCTATCGATGTCACCGCATGAAGAGGAATAAACAGACTCACCCCATCGCGACGTCCCCCAAAGGCTAACTCTCTAGCCCTTGCTATCTCCTTGCTTGCTAATTCGGCCTGCTAACTGCTAGCTTGTTTAGCTCCGGTCCGCTAACTGCCACCTTGTTTAGCCTCGGCCTACGAACTGTTAGCTTCTTAGCACAGGCCTGCTAACCGTCTGAATCGCCGCGTCCCAAACACTCACTGGACCCATATTTACTTTCTATCTCTTTTCGATTTTTTATTTGTTTATACCTTCCGGAAACCTGCCTCACCCAATGTGATACGGAATCGCTATTATTTTTAAAACACACTCAAGAACCTCCAGAAGCTAACCAGCTAACTAGCTACAAGCTATTTAGTCATTGTTAGTTTTTTTAACCTGGATAACACTCGCCAGTCCAGCTTCCCTGCCCCATCCACCGCTGCCCCCTGGACACTGATCTCTTGGCTACATAGCTGATGCACTCTGGACTGTCCATTAATCACGGTACTCCATTCTGCTTGTTTGTTTTATCTGTCGGCCCCGTTGCCTAGTCAACGCCATTTTACCTGCTGTTGTTTTGCTAGCTGATTAGCTGTTGTTGTCTCACCTACTGTTTTAGCTAGCTTTCCCAATTCAACACCTGTGATTACTGTATGCCTCGCTGTATGTCTCTCTCAAATGTCAATATGCCTTGTATACTGTTGTTCAGGTTAGTTATCATTGTTTTAGTTCACAATGGAGCCCCTAGTTCCACTCTTCATACCCTTGATACCTCCTTTGTCCCACCTCCCACACATGCGGTGACCTCACCCATTACAACCAGCATGTCCAGAGATACAACCTCTCTCATCATCACCCAGTGCCTGGGCTTACCTCCGCTGTACCCGCACCCCACCATACCCCTGTCTGCGCATTATGCCCTGAATATATTCTACCATGCCCAGAAACCTGCTCCTCTTATTCTCTGTCCCCAACGCTCCAGGCGACCAGTTTTGATAGCCTTTAGCCGCACCCTCATACTACTCCTTCTCTGTTCCGCGGGTGATGTGGAGGTAAACCCAGGCCCTGCATGTCCCCAGGCACCCTCATTTGTTGACTTCTGTGACCGAAAAAGCCTTGGTTTCATGCATGTCAACATCAGAAGCCTCCTCCCTAAGTTTGTTTTACTCACTGCTTTAGCACACTCTGCTAACCCTGATGTCCTTGCCGTGTCTGAATCCTGGCTCAGGAAGGCCACCAAAAATTCTGAGATTTCCATACCCAACTATAACATCTTCCGTCAAGATAGAACTGCCAAAGGGGGAGGAGTTGCAGTCTACTGCAGAGATAGCCTGCAAAGTAATGTCATACTTTCCAGGTCCATACCCAAACAGTTCAAACTACTAATTTTGAAAATTACTCTCTCCAGAAATAAGTCTCTCACTGTTGCCGCCTGCTACCGACCCCCCTCAGCTCCCAGCTGTGCCCTGGACACCATTTGTGAATTGATCGCCCCCCATCTAGCTTCAGAGTTTGTTCTGTTAGGTGACCTAAACTGGGATATGCACCCCGGCAGTCCTACAATCTAAGCTAGATGCCCTCAATCTCACACAAATCATCAACGAACCCACCAGGTACAACCCTAACTCTGTAAACAAGGGCACCCTCATAGACGTCATCCTGACCAACTGGCCCTCCAAATACACCTCCGCTGTCTTCAACCAGGATCTCAGCGATCACTGCCTCATTTCCTGTATCCGCTACGGAGCCGCAGTCAAACGACCACCCCTCATCACTGTCAAACGCTCCCTAAAACACTTCTGTGAGCAGGCCTTTCTAATCGACCTGGCCCGGGTATCCTGGAAGGACATTGACCTCATTCCGTCAGTTGAGGATGCCTGGTCATTTTTTAAAAGTAACTTCCTCACCATTTTAGATAAGCATGCTCCGTTCAAAAAACGCAGAACTAAGAACAGATACAGCCCTTGGTTCACTCCAGACCTGACTGCCCTCGACCAGCACAAAAACATCCTGTGGCGGACTGCAATAGCATCGAATAGTCCCCGCGATATGCAACTGTTCAGGGAAGTCAGGAACCAATACACGCAGTCAGTCAGGAAAGCTAAGGCCAGCTTCTTCAGGCAGAAGTTTGCATCCTGTAGCTCCAACTCCAAAACGTTCTGGGACACTGTGAAGTCCATGGAGAACAAGAGCACCTCCTCCCAGCTGCCCACTGCACTGAGGCTAGGTAACACGGTCACCACCGATAAATCCATGATTATCAAAAACTTCAATAAGCATTTCTCAACGGCTGGCCATGCCTTCCGCCTGGCTACTCCAACCCCAACAGCTCCGCAGCTCCTCGCCCAAGCCTCTCCAGGTTCTCCTTTACCCAAATCCAGATAGCAGATGTTCTGAAAGAGCTGCAAAACCTGGACCCGTACAAATCAGCTGGGCTTGACAATCTGGACCCTCTATTTCTGAAACTATCCGCCGCCATTGTCGCAACCCATATTACCAGCCTGTTCAACCTCTCTTTCATATCGTCTGAGATCCCCAATGATTGGAAAGCTGCCGCGGTCATCGCCCTCTTCAAAGGGGGAGACACCCTGCACCCAAACTGTTACAGACCTAAATCTATCCTACCCTGCCTATTTAAGGTCTTCGAAAGCCAAGTCAACAAACAGATCACTGACCATCTCGAATCCCACCGTACCTTCTCCACTGTGCAATCTGGTTTCCGAGCCGGTCACAGGTGCACCTCATCCACACTCAAGGTACTAAACGATATCATAACCGCCATTGATAAAAGACAGTACTGTGCAGCCGTCTTCATCGACCTGGCCAAGGCTTGACTGTCAATCACCATATTCTTATCGGCAGACTCAGTAGCCTCAGTTTTTCTAATGACTGTTTTACCTGGCTCACCAACTACTTTACAGACAGAGTTCAGTGTGTCAAATCTGAGGGCATGTTGTCCGGTCCTCTGGCAGTCTCTATGGGGGTGCCACAGGGTTCAATTCCCTGGCCGACTCTTTTGTCTGTATATATCTGTAACGGGTGTCGTCGGTGGAAGAAGGTGAGGACCAAGGTGCAGCGTAGTAAGTGTTCATGATTTTTAATAATAATCCAAACTGAACACTGAATAAAAAAATAACAAAGTAACAACCAAAACAGTTCTGTCTGGTGCAGACACACAAAGACTGAAAATAACCACCCACAAAACACAATTGAAAACAGGCTCCCTAAATATGGTTCTCAATCAGGGACAACGATAGACAGCTGCCTCTGATTGAGAAACATATCAGGCCAAACACAGAAATAAAAAATCATAGAAAAACTAACATAGTCAACCCACCCAACTCACGCCCTGACCATACTAAGACAAAGACAAAAGAAAGGAACTAAGGTCAGAACGTGACAATATCAATGATGTTGCTCTTGCTGCGGAAGATTCCCTGATCCACCTCTACGCAGACGACATCATTTTACATTTACATTTACATTTAAGTCATTTAGCAGACGCTCTTATCCAGAGCGACTTACAAATTGGTGCATTCACCTTATGACATCCAGTGGAACAGCCACTTTACAATAGTGCATCTAAATTTTGTATACTTCTGGCCCTTCCTTGGACACTGTGCTATCTAACCTCCAAATGAGATTCAATGCCATACAACACTCCTTCCGTGGCCTCCAACTGCTCTTAAACGCTAGTAAAACCAAATGCATGCTTTTCAACCGTTCGCTACCTGCACCCGCACGCCCGACTAGCATCACCACCCTGGATGGTTCCGACCTGGAATATGTGGACATCTATAAGTACCTAGGTGTCTGGCTAGACTGCAAACTCTCCTTCCAGACTCATATCAAACATCTCCAATCTAAAATCAAATCTAGAGTCGGCTTTCTATTTCGCAACAAAGCCTCCTTCACTCACGCCGCCAGACTTACCCTAGTAAAACTGACTATCCTACCAATCCTCGACTTCGGCGATATCATCTACAAAATTACTTCCAACACTCTACTCAGCAAACTGGATGCAGTTTATCACAGTGCCATATGTTTTGTTACTAAAGCACCTTATACCACCCACCACTGCGACCTGTATGCTCTAGTCGGCTGGCCCTCGCTACTTATTCGGCGCCAGACCCACTGGCTCCAGGTCATCTACAAGTCCATGCTAGGTAAAGCTCCGCCTTATCTCAATTCACTGGTCATGATGGCAACACCCACCCGTAGCACGCGCTCCAGCAGGTGTATCTCACTGATCATCCCTAAAGCCATCACCTCATTTGGCCGCCTTTCCTTCCAGTTCTCTGCTGCCTGTGACTGGAACAAATTGCAAAAATCGCTGAAGTTGGAGACTTTTATCTCCCTCACCAACATTAAACATTTGCTATCTGAGCAGCTAACCGATCGCTGTAGCTGTACATAGTCCATCGGTTAATAGCCCACCCAATTTACCTACCTCATCCCTGTACTGTTTTTATTTATTTACTTTTCTGCTCTTTTGCACACCAGTATCTCTACCTGCACATGACCATCTGATCATTTATCACTCCAGTGTTAATCTGCTAAATTGTCATTATTCGCCTACCTCCTCATGCCTTTTGCACACAATGTATATAATCTGTTTTTTCTTTTTTTTCCTACTGTGTTATTGACTTGTTTATTGTTTACTCCGTGTGTAAGTCTGTGTTGTTGTCTGTTCACACTGCTATGCTTTATCTTGGCCAGGTCGCAGTTGTAAATGAGAACTTGTTCTCAACTAGCCTACCTGGTTAAATAAAGGTGAAATATTTTTTTTTTTTTTTTTTAAAACCTCCTTCAAATTACAAAAATATTGCATTATTGGATTGCTATCTGAGAGCCATTTACCATTCACTTTGTTACTTTCACTAGTCTGCATGACCTGTTTCCTTCAACTTAAACACTTCTTCTCTTTCTGTAAGGGGTGCGTACTGGTTGCAGAGAAGTCAGGCGCAGGAGAGCAAAAACTGATTTACAATGGCGCAGTTTAATAAATAAAACCACTTTTAACATTACAATAATCAATGGGTAAAACCCGTCACACACCTGTAATGCACAAGCATTACAATAAACAATTCCAGAAAAGGACATGGGTGGAACAGAAGGTTAAATACACAACACTTAATGATGGAATTGAAACCAGGTGTGTGGGAAGACAAGATAAAACAAATGGAAAATGAACGGTGGATCGGCAATGGCTAGAAGACCGGTGACATCGACCACCGAACGTCGGCTGAACAGGGAGAGGGACCGACCTCGGAGGAAGTCGTGACACATTCCAGTAGAAAAAGAAACATTCTCAATCACTACTCCTAATACACACGGACCACTCTCAAACAATGTTCTGCTTTTCCCCCTATTGCAAGTGATACAATAAAACAAAACAAACATGATAACTTTCTCCATATCGGAAGTATACCTTACAAAGAATTGCTCTGTATTTGTATTACCAATCTCTGTTGGATATTCACTTTCTGCTTCTATATTTATTAACCTCTCTAGTGAGATTGCAGAGCGCCAAATTCAAATACAGAAATACTCATTTTGCCCAGCAGACAAATAATTACTAACAGTAACCAGCCAAGTAGAAGAGTTACACAAGTCAGAAATAGAGATAAAATTAATCCCTTACCTTTGATGATCTTCATATGGTTGCACTCAGAAGACATTAATTTACTCAATAAATGTTCCTTTTGTTCGATAGTCTCTTTATATCCAAAAACCTCCGTTTTGTTCGCGCCTTTTCTTCAGTAATCCACAGGCTCAAACGCAGTCAAAACAGACAGACAAAAAAATCTAAATTGTATCAGTAAAGTTCATAGAAACATGTCAAACGATGTTTATATTCAATCCTCAGGTTGTTTTTAGCATAAATAACCTATAATATTTAAACCGGAAAATAACGTCATCAATATAAAAGGTAAACAAGAAAGGCACTCTCTCGGGATTGCGCATGAAAAAGCTCTGTGACACTGCAGGGTCCACCCATTTCGACTGCTCTTACTTCCTAATTTTTCAGAATACAAGCCTGAAACCGTTTCAAAAGACTGTTGACATAGGAACTGCAATTGGAGTCCTAAGTCAATGGATACTTGTAATGGCATTGAAATAGAAAACTACAAAACCCACCAAAAAACTACTTCCTAAATGGATTTTTCTCAGGTTTTCACCTGCCAAATCAGTTCTGTTATATCCACAGACACTAGTAGCAGGCGGTTTAATTTGGGCAACCTTTTCATCCAAACTCTATCAGGAGTACAATAAATTGTAGCCTTTTAAGTGTAGATGACAGAAAATCAAGTTCAACATTGATTGGTTCTATTTTACAGGGTATGGGCTTATTTCAAAATGCATTACCATGGTGGGGGCAATCTTCTAAGAGCTTATAGTTTGTATTGGTTAGGGGTAAGTCAAGACCCGTACAATGCTTTAACCTTATCATTTCTCAAATGATCCATAAAGGGACCACTCTAAACATTTCTCAGAATACTTTTTTCACCACTTGCGTGTGTGTGTGCTAGTTGTATATTATTATTTTTCTTCTATTCTTAGTTCATCAGATAATCATAATAACACATTATACAAATATTATGTTACTTTATCTCTAGTAACTTTCATATCTACATACATAATAACGTTATACATTAAACTCCACCTGTAGATCCAACGGCTGTGTTGGACAGACCCATAGTTAACATTACAGATGGAAAACCTCAGCTCACAGAACTGTTGGGGGCATTCATTCATCTCTTTCACACATGAGCTAGTCCCCTGAAAGCTCTCATTCATTCAATACTTAATAGCTCAATTTCAAACCTCTTACATCCAAATTTCAATCAATCATTGTATTATCCAAATTCCAAAGAGCTTTATAAAACCCACATTTCAATCAATCAGCTTATTATCTAAATTCCACGACGAGCAAACCCGTATCCGGGAGCGTAAGGCTCTGCTGGCAGCAGGCAACATTTTCACGAAAATAAGAAAAGCAACCAAATTATATCATTTACCTTTGAAGAACTTCAGATGCTTTCACTCAGGAGACTCCCAGTTAGATAGCAAATGTTCCTTTTTTCCCCAAATAATATTTTTGTAGGCGAAAAAGCTCCCGTTTGTTCATCATGCTTGGCTGAGAAATCGACCAAAAATGCTTCAACTTTTTTCAAAATTTGCTCCATAATATCAACAGAAACACAGCAAACGTTGTTTAGGATCCATCCTCAAGGTGTTTTTAACATATATATTCGATAATATATCCGTCGAGGCAATTGGTTTCTCATAAGAAGTGATTGGAAAAATGGCTACCTCAGTATTTTACGCAAGATTTTCTCCGGGAGACACCATGTGACCACTCGCCAAATATGGTCCCTTACAGCTATTCTCCAATGGAAATGCCTAAAAAAGACGTCACAATGCTGTAGACACTTTGGGGAATGCGTGGAAAACGTAAGCTCATTCATAGCTCATTCACAGCCATATAAGGAGACATTGGCATGAGGCGGTTTCAAAAAATGCGGCATTTCCTGATTGGATTTTTATCTGGGTTTCGCCTGTAACATCAGTTTTGTGGCACTCACAGACAATATCTTGCAGTTTTGGAAACGTCAGAGTGTTTTCTTTCCAAAGCTGTCAATTATATGCATAGTCGAGCATCTTTTCGTGACAAAATATCTTGTTTAAAATGGGAACGTTTTTCAAAAAAAAATAATAACGCCCCCTAATGCATAACTGGTTAACACCCACATTTCAATCAGTCAGTTTTTTATTATCCAAATTCCAATCAGCTTAACACGTCCTTTCCACACTCACACAACTCTCACACTAGGAAAACACCTGTTCAGTTAATTAGTCAAGCACACAATATATTCATCCACATTCACTTAGTACTATTCCCAAACACACTCAGTATTCTCCTGAATAACTCGGTGTTACCTCCTATGCATACATATGTATCTTCTGCGGTTCCTCTATAGTCTCCACAGTAGCCATAGTCTCTACAGTATCAATGGTATCTAAGCATCAAAGATTAATAGTCCCAATAGCATCCATAGTCCCTATAGGTATAGCAATGGTCCCTACAGCATCTATAGTCCCTCAGCATCATAGTATCAATAATTTATATAATCTTAAATGCTATGGTCTCCATAGACTCTATAGTCTTGCCGCTTCCCATACATATAGAATAGCACCTTGTGCACCTTATGCTATTCTCAGTGGTTCCCCAACCACATAGACACATCTCATAAATGCCTAAAATAAGACCTTGTGCTATTACCAGTGGTTCTCAGACCACGTAGACACTTCTCATATAAATGCCTACAGACAATTGTCAGTGGGGCCTCTCCTGCCCTTACTCTAGCCTTCCTTACATTTCATTATTTATTTATTTTTTCAAATGTATATACAGATTAATTTAAATGGATTTACTGAAATCAGTTGCCATCCCTCAATTGTTTGCAGAGGATGTGTCTTCTCCTGGGCATCTCAAAGTAAGGGTCTGGTCTGGATGGGTCCTCATCCTCTTTTGGTCAGACGGGAATTTCTTTCACGCTTTATAAAATTCGCCACCGGTTTCGCTCGCAGACCCCCACTGGAAAGCTCCGCAGGCAGAACCAATCATGTTGTTCGTTGACTGCATATTGTCATGGAAATTCTTCCACAGGGACACTTAAAGTCAATCTTAAGTTAATCATTGTTTATTTGTCAGCGCACTGAAGAGGTTCCAACCAACTCAAAACATCATAGAACACATGTCAATCAGGAGCTCTGCCTGGGCAGTCCCAATAGTTGTCTTATGTACGGCTATACACAGACAAGTTATATTTGCATGATTTAGCATAATTCATGCATCATACTGTTTTATTTAATTCATGTGACAGACCAATACTGGTTCATAACGGGTGACAGACCAATACCTCACAAGGTTTCTTCTCTCTAAGCTGAGACTTTGAAACTGAGATATCTTTCAAAACAAGGTTTGTGCGTACTGCCAAATTGTAGCTACTGATAGTGAGCATTTGTACAGTCAACCACTTGCATGAACACATAAATTGGTTTATAGAACAGCACATGAATAGAACACAGAAATTTGTTATAAGAAAAGCACAAAAACATTCAAATGTCCATTACATTTACTTAAGGCAAAAACAAAAGTAGGGTGGTTGTTCGGGGTGGATGGATGGATGGACAAGGTTGCGAGTTTGAATGTCGTCAGCAACAACTTTAGCATTTTAACTAATTAGCAACTTTTGAACTACTTACTACATTTGAACTACGTATTAGCATGTTAGTTAACTCTTCCCCTAACCTTAACTCTTTAACCTAACTCCTAAACTTAACCTTAACCCTAACCCCTAATCCTAACCCCTAGTTTAGCTAATGTTAGCCTTCTAGCTAACATTAGCCACCTAGATAGAATTGGTTACATATCATACAATTTGCTAATTTATAACATATAGTACGTTTAGCAAATTCGTAACATATTCTATATTTTGCAAATTCCTAAGATATCATTTGAATTGTAATTCGTAACATATCATATGAAATGGGTGATGGATATTCACAAATATTCACAAAACGTAACGTATCATACTAAATGGAGTGTTTCGGATTTACTTACAGAATAATAGCAAACGCTCTGAGACCAGGTTGGTTCCAAAGGCCTAGACCATAATGACTGAACGCAGCCACACCCCGTTTTTTCAAACCTGGCAGACAGGCCGGCAGGACCTACCTACCTGGCCGGCTGGCCGGACCTACCATCCTGGCCGACCGGACAGACCTACTTACCTGGCCGGCCGGACCTACCTACCTACATGGCAGTCAGGCCGGACCTACCTTAATGGCCGGCTTTACCTATCTTTCTGGCCGGCTGACCATACCTACCTACCTGGTCGGCCGACTGGTCTCATCTGGCCGTCAGTGCGGTCCTATCTGTCCAGCAGGCCGACTGGACCTATCTATTTATGTTACATTTTCACCTAGGTTACATAATTTTTCCGCATTATCAGAATATTACATTGTCTTGTTACATTGTCATTTATGTTACATTATCTTGTTACATTGTCAATGTTACATTGTCTTGTAGTTGTACTGTTTGTTACATTATGTTGTTATATTGTCATTATGATACATTATCTTGTTACATTATCATGTGTGTTACATTATCTTGTTGCATTGTCATTTGTTACATTATCTTTGATACTTTATTATCTTCTTATTCTTCAATCAACAGTCTATGCTGGTTTTTTCCTGTGTTCCCTTACCATAATTAAATCCTTTAAGCATCTCTTTCGTTATAGTTTTACCTTATTACAGTATCAAATGTACAGTTTTGCATCATATCAAAGAAAATAAGTACTTGAATTTCTCTGAAAGCTTTGCACTGAAGAGTCATCAATAAGTGCAATAATTCAATGTGACTGTTACTGGTGTCGTTCAAAATATCACCATGGGGTTGCGCCCAACTCCTATCCAGACTATGGACAGCATTTCTGCCTGACTGCTAGACTTGTTATTTGACTCTGGTCAGCTACTCAGTCTTTCCCCACCCCTAACCATTCCCTTTCAGCTCACCCACGCAGGCTTCATCTAAGCATACTGAGCTGCCAGGGACGGACAGGGGAGGGGAATAGAGAGCATAATTGCTTGCTTTACTCAGTTTGTAGACAGGCAGACAGTTTAGGCAGAGAGACACAGAAGAACACTTGGAGAGATTGAGAGGAGGCACAAAATAAAGAAAGAGAGAAGTAAGATAAAAGGGAAACAAATCACCAACAGCGCAAAAAAAATGGATCCCAACAAGATGCCAAACGCCCCACCACCAGGCTGGAACCCAGATGAGAAGTCTGGGATGGGACAACCAGCTCCTCCACCCTACCAGGACCACCCCAACGCAGGATACCCCGCACCAGCAGGCTACCCCGCACCAGCTGGCTACCCCCCCAATCCCCAGGGCTACGCACCACCGCCACAGTATGGAGGAGCTCCCGGGGCCCCTTACAGCCAGCCATACCCCCAGGGACAGTACTCCCCGGGACACTACCCCCAGTCCACCGTCACAGTCCAGCCTACGGTGTTTGTGACCCGTGGAGCTCTGCCTTACCCTCTGCCAGACTACCTGGGCTACTCCATTTTCACCATGCTGTGCTGCTGCCTGCCACTAGGCATCGCTGCACTTATCTACTCCATCTCGGTGAGTGGGACTTTTATTGCTGTTTTAAGAGTATTCAAATGTAATGTAGACTAATGTGTTTCTAGTAGAGATGTATCCTAAATAATCCACAGAACATAACTTGTTTCATTTTGTAGAGTAGTCAGTAGTGTATTTCTCACTCTAGTCTTTTTTTAGCATTATCCAAAAAACCCAGTTACCGGTTTTGTTTAAATAAGGGCCCGTCTCTCTCTATCTCGCTCTTTAGAGTCAGTGATCTGAATTTTGACTTGGTGGTGGGCTGCATAGCTGGGGAGAGGGACATCTTTGTGATAGTTTTGGCCTTACAGTGTTGGTGTCTCACAGTCTTGAGTTCTGTTTTGAATAAGGTCCTGAGGATAGGTTGGTTTGAGGGGATCAGGGGAGGGGAGATGGGGTGCGGAGTCGGAATCAGGGAGAGTGTGTGTAAGGAAGGGAGGGACCCTTCCCGGAATATGGGTGATTAAAAATAGGGACGTGACAATGCGGGTGCCTTGACTGTGAATGACGTAAGAGGGGGAGGTATTCAACATTTAAAAGGTATTCTGAAGACGAAATCCTCCATCTTGTCCTTTGCCAAACCTCACCATCGAATGGACAGACACACTGAGAAGAGGGGTAGGAAAGGGCTGGAAACCCTGAAATATCCCTACATGCCCCAAGTCAATTTCATTTTAAGGGGCTTTATTGGCATGGGAAACATATGTTTAAATTGCTAATGCCAGTTGAATAGATAATAAACAAAAGTTGAATAGACAATAAAAAATGTACAGTAAACATTACACTTACAAAAGTTCAAAAAGAATAAAGACATTTCAAAAGTCATTATGTCTATGTACAGTGTTGTAATGATGTGCAAATAGTTAAAGTACAAAAAGGAAAATGAATAAAACATAAAACATGAGTTGTATTTACAATGGTGTGTGTTTTTCACTGGTTGCCCTTTTCTTTTGTCAAATCTTGCTGCTGTGATTGCACACTGTAGTATTTTACATATTGCACACTGTAGTATTTTACAGATTGCACACTGTAGTATTTTACAGATTGCACACTGTAGTATTTTATAGATTGTACACTGTAGTATTTTACAGATTGTACACTGTAGTATTTTACAGATTGTACACTGTAGTATTTTACAGATTGCACACTGTAGTAATTTACAGATTGCACACTGTAGTATTTTACAGATTGCACACTGTAGTATTTTACAGATTGCACACTGTAGTATTTTATAGATTGTACACTGTAGTATTTTACAGATTGTACACTGTAGTATTTTACAGATTGTACACTGTAGTATTTTACAGATTGCACACTGTAGTAATTTACAGATTGCACACTGTAGTATTTTACAGATTGCACACTGTAGTATTTTACAGATTGCACACTGTAGTATTTTACAGATTGCACACTGTAGTATTTTACAGATTGCACACTGTAGTATTTTACAGATTGCACACTGTAGTATTTTATAGATTGTACACTGTAGTATTTTACAGATTGTACACTGTAGTATTTTACAGATTGCACACTGTAGTATTTTATAGATTGTACACTGTAGTATTTTACAGATTGTACACTGTAGTATTTTACAGATTGTACACTGTAGTATTTTACAGATTGCACACTGTAGTATTTTATAGATTGTACACTTTAGTATTTTACAGATTGTACACTGTAGTATTTTACAGATTGTACACTGTAGTATTTTACAGATTGCACACTGTAGTAATTTACAGATTGCACACTGTAGTATTTTACAGATTGCACACTGTAGTATTTTACAGATTGCACACTGTAGTATTTTACATATTGCACACTGTAGTATTTTACAGATTGCACACTGTAGTATTTTACAGATTGCACACTGTAGTATTTTACAGATTGTACACTGTAGTATTTTACAGATTGCACACTGTAGTAATTTACAGATTGCACACTGTAGTATTTTACAGATTGCACACTGTAGTATTTTACAGATTGCACACTGTAGTATTTTACAGATTGCACACTGTAGTATTTTACATATTGCACACTGTAGTATTTTACAGATTGCACACTGTAGTATTTTACAGATTGCACACTGTAGTATTTTACAGATTGTACACTGTAGTATTTTACAGATTGCACACTGTAGTAATTTACAGATTGCACACTGTAGTATTTTACAGATTGCACACTGTAGTATTTTACAGATTGCACACTGTAGTATTTTACAGATTGCACACTGTAGTATTTTACAGATTGCACACTGTAGTATTTTACAGATTGCACACTGTAGTATTTTACAGATTGCACACTGTAGTATTTTACAGATTGCACACTGTAGTATTTTACAGATTGTACACTGTAGTATTTTATAGATTGTACACTGTAGTATTTTACAGATTGTACACTGTAGTATTTTACAGATTGCACACTATAGTATTTTACAGATTGCACACTGTAGTATTTTACAGATTGCACACTGTAGTATTTTACAGATTGCACACTGTAGTATTTTACAGATTGCTCACTGTAGTATTTTATAGATTGTACACTGTAGTATTTTACAGATTGTACACTGTAGTATTTTACAGATTGCACACTGTAGTATTTTATAGATTGTACACTGTAGTATTTTACAGATTGTACACTGTAGTATTTTACAGATTGTACACTGTAGTATTTTACAGATTGCACACTGTAGTATTTTATAGATTGTACACTGTAGTATTTTATAGATTGTACACTGTAGTATTTTACAGATTGTACACTGTAGTATTTTACAGATTGTACACTGTAGTATTTTACAGATTGTACACTGTAGTATTTTACAGATTGCACACTGTAGTAATTTACAGATTGCACACTGTAGTATTTTACAGATTGCACACTGTAGTATTTTACAGATTGCACACTGTAGTATTTTACAGATTGCACACTGTAGTATTTTACAGATTGCACACTGTAGTAATTTACAGATTGCACACTGTAGTATTTTACAGATTGCACACTGTAGTATTTTACAGATTGCACACTGTAGTATTTATACAGATTGTACACTGTAGTATTTTACAGATTGCACACTGTAGTAATTTACAGATTGCACACTGTAGTATTTTACAGATTGCACACTGTAGTATTTTACAGATTGCACACTGTAGTATTTTACAGATTGCACACTGTAGTATTTTACAGATTGCACACTGTAGTATTTTACAGATTGCACACTGTAGTATTTTATAGATTGTACACTGTAGTATTTTACAGATTGTACACTGTAGTATTTTACAGATTGCACACTGTAGTATTTTATAGATTGTACACTGTAGTATTTTACAGATTGTACACTGTAGTATTTTACAGATTGTACACTGTAGTATTTTACAGATTGCACACTGTAGTATTTTATAGATTGTACACTGTAGTATTTTACAGATTGTACACTGTAGTATTTTACAGATTGTACACTGTAGTATTTTACAGATTGCACACTGTAGTAATTTACAGATTGCACACTGTAGTATTTTACAGATTGCACACTGTAGTATTTTACAGATTGCACACTGTAGTATTTTACATATTGCACACTGTAGTATTTTTCATATTGCACACTGTAGTATTTTACATATTGCACACTGTAGTATTTTACAGATTGCACACTGTAGTATTTTACAGATTGCACACTGTAGTATTTTACAGATTGCACACTGTAGTATTTTACATATTGCACACTGTAGTATTTTACAGATTGCACACTGTAGTATTTTACAGATTGCACACTGTAGTATTTTACAGATTGCACACTGTAGTATTTTACAGATTGTACACTGTGGATTGTACACCGTGTAATCTGAGGGAAATATGTGTCTCTAATATGGTCATACGATTGTCAGGATGTTAGGAAGTGCATCTCAGTTTCCACCTCGTTTTGTGGCCAGTGTGCACATAGCAAGTCTCTTTACTTACTTACTGGGATTACAAACGCATATCAGGTTAGGCAGCTAATTGTTGACTGGGTATGACTCATATAGATCAATGTGGGTAATGGAGGAAACATCCAGGTCAAAGCCTGGTAAAGAGAGAAAGGAGGTTGAAGACCACTAAGATGTTATTATGGGCATCTTTATTTCACAATGAGACAGTGGCTTATTATCAAGTATCAAAACCCAGTGGATGATTTCTAACGTAATAACTATATCAACGGAGGTTGAACAATGTGCTGGTGAATTGACTTCATGCACATCCATCATAGACATAGTCGCTCAGTAAAGTTCCTCCTCTCCTGGGCAAGTCAAGAGCTATTATATACTGTAAAATATTTAATATTTTCATATTTGTATCATATTTGTACTGTGTACTTGAGTTTATGTCCTCAAACGTGACTACACCTCAGCAACTATATTTGCCAGAAAGGTGAGATGTTAACCTTTCTTTGAGTATGTAGGATTACTAGTTATTGTTGATGGCCCTCTCATGATAAATAATTACTTTTGGGGCCGCATGGAATATTCAATCAATTAGATTTTATATATAAATAAAGACTAAAGTGCAAATGTTCTGTGATTTGACCCGTCCCTCTGTGCATTTTAACCCACCTAATACCAACATTTCTCACATTTTTTCACCATTCTAAAGCTCTAATTATTGTGTTACTTTCACAACGTCATTTCTGTAGATTATCATTTATTTTGTGATTAGTGATTCATTTTAAGGGGAAAAAAACAACCTGTCCCTCATTTAAAGGTCAAGCCTGTTACTTGAACTGAACTCTCGTTTTAATATGGTGAAACTATTCCTTTTTAAATATTGTTTTCAAAAGAAACATTGAACATCTAATAGTCAAATAATAGTGTAAAAGCAGATTAACCCGTCTACTATTTTTGACCATGTTCTGGTGTTTCGTGGTGGAAAACTGAGTGTGTTGAGCATAACAGGTAGACTCTGTTACACATCGATAGACAGGCTAGAAATGTTTTCACAATGATAATAAACATTGTGAAGCTTGCATTCAATTTCCCCTCCCTATTGAACACAACAAACTTCCATTTCCCCTGTAACAAGGGGATTTATGGTTGATCAACAGTGTTATGAGCATACCTGTTGGCACTTAAAGTATATTAATAGGAACTGTTAGCAGTTGATGTTATTCTTCAATAACACAGAACCCAAAGAAAAAAAGATGAAAAAAAGAACACATCATAGTTGTTATGCTGGAAAGTAGATGACAGATGTTCCTTCTTCCATGTCTTCAGTGATTCTCCACAGAACAAAGAGACGGGATGTAATCTATATCCCAACCCATGTCACGTTCTGACCTTTATTTCCTTTGTTTTGTCTTTATTTAATATGGTCAGGGCGTGAGTTGGGGTGGGCAGTCTATGTTTGGTTTCTGTTTTGGCCTAGTATGGTTCTCAATCAAAGGCAGGTGTCGTTAGTTGTCTCTGATTGAGAATCATACTTAGGTAGCATGGGTTTCACTGTCGGTTTGTGGGTGTTTGTTTCCGTGTGAGTGTTTGTCGCCACACGGTACTGTTTTGTTTTTTTGTAGATTTCACGTTATCAAATCCAAATCAAATCAAATCTAATTTTATTTGTCACATACACATGGTTAGCAGATGTTAATGCGAGTGTAGCGAAATGCTTGTGCTTCTAGTTCCGACAATGCAGTAATAACCAACAAATAATCTAACTAACAATTCCAAAACTACTGTCTTATACACAGTGTAAGGGGATAAAGAATATGTACATAAGGATATATGAATGAGTGATGGTACAGAGCAGCATAGGCAAGATACAGTAGATGGTATCGAGTACAGTATATACATGTGAGATGAGTATGTAAACAAAGTGGCATAGTTAAAGTGGCTAGTGATACATGTATTACATAAGGATACAGTCGATGATATAGAGTACAGTATATATGTATGCATATGAGATGAATAATGTAGGGTAAGTAACATTATATAAGGTAGCATTGTTTAAAGTGGCTAGTGATATATTTACATAATTTCCCATCAATTCCCATTATTAAAGTGGCTGGAGTTGAGTCAGTGTCAGTGTCAGTGTGTTGGCAGCAGCCACTCAATGTTAGTGGTGGCTGTTTAACAGTCTGATGGCCTTGAGATAGAAGCTATTTTTCAGTCTCTCGGTCCCAGCTTTGATGCACCTGTACTGACCTCGCCTTCTGGATAATAGCGGGGTGAACAGGCAGTGGCTCGAGTGGTTGATGTCCTTGATGATCTTTATGGCCTTCCTGTAACATCGGGTGGTGTAGGTGTCCTGGAGGGCAGGTAGTTTGCCCCCGGTGATGCGTTGTGCAGAGCTCACTACCCTCTGGAGAGCCTTACGGTTGAGGGCGGAGCAGTTGCTGTACCAGGCAGTGATACAGCCCGCCAGGATGCTCTCGATTGTGCATCTGTAGAAGTTTGTGAGTGCTTTTGGTGACAAGCCAAATTTCTTCAGCCTCCTGAGGTTGAAGAGGCGCTGCTGCGCCTTCTTCACGATGCTGTCTGTGTGGGTGGACCAATTCAGTTTGTCTGTGATGTGTATGCCGAGGAACTTAAAACTTGCTACCCTCTCCACTACTGTTCCATCAAAGTGGATATGGGGGTGTTCCCTCTGCTGTTTCCTGAAGTCCACAATCATCTCCTTAGTTTTGTTGACGTTGAGTGTGAGGTTATTTTCCTGACACCACACTCCGAGGGCCCTCACCTCCTCCCTGTAGGCCGTCTCGTCGTTGTTGGTAATCAAGCCTACCACTGTTGTGTCGTCCGCAAACTTGATGATTGAGTTGGAGGCGTGCGTGGCCACGCAGTCGTGGTACAGGAGAGGGCTCAGAACGCACCCTTGTGGGGCCCCAGTGTTGAGGATCAGCGGGGAGGAGATGTTGTTGCCTACCCTCACCACCTGGGGGCGGCCCGTCAGGAAGTCCAATACCCAGTTCCACAGGGCGGGGTCGAGACCCAGGGTCTCGAGCTTGATGACGAGCTTGGAGGGTACTATGGTGTTGAATGCCGAGCTGTAGTCGATGAACAGCATTCTCACATAGGTATTCCTCTTGTCCAGATGGGTTAGGGCAGTGTGCAGTGTGGTTGAGATTGCATCGTCTGTGGACCTATTTGGGCGGTAAGCAAATTGGAGTGGGTCTAGGGTGTCAGGTAGGGTGGAGGTGATATGGTCCTTGACTAGTCTCTCAAAGCACTTCATGATGACGGAAGTGAGTGCTACGGGGCGGTAGTCATTTAGCTCAGTTACCATAGCTTTCTTGGGAACAGGAACAATGGTGGCCCTCTTGAAGCATGTGGGAACAGCAGACTGGTATAGGGATTGATTGAATATGTCCGTAAACACACCGGCCAGCTGGTCTGCGCATGCTCTGAGGGCGCGGCTGGGGATGCCGTCTGGGCCTGCAGCCCTTTGCGAGGGTTAACACGTTTAAATGTCTTACTCACCTCGGCTGCAGTGAAGGAGAGACCGCATGTTTTCGTTGCAGGCCATGTCAGTGGCACTGTATTGTCCTCGAAGCGTGCAAAAAAGTTATTTAGTCTGCCTGGGAGCAAGACATCCTGGTCCGTGACTGGGCTGGATTTCTTCTTGTAGTCCGTGATTGACTGTAGACCCTGCCACATGCCTCTTGTGTCTGAGCCGTTGAATTGAGATTCTACTTTGTCTCTGTACTGACGCTTAGCTTGTTTGATAGCCTTGCGGAGGGAATAGCTGCACTGTTTGTATTCGGTCATGTTACCAGACACCTTGCCCTGATTAAAAGCAGTGGTTCGTGCTTTCAGTTTCACACGAATGCTGCCATCAATCCACGGTTTTTGGTTAGGGAATGTTTTAATCGTTGCTATGGGAACGACATCTTCAACGCACGTTCTAATGAACTCGCACACCGAATCAGTGTATTCGTCAATATTGTTATCTGACGCAACACGAAACATATCCCTGTCCACGTGATGGAAGCAGTCTTGGAGTGTGGAGTCAGCTTGGTCGGACCAGCGTTGGACAGACCTCAGCGTGGGAGCCTCTTGTTTTAGTTTCTGTCTGTAGGCAGGGATCAACAAAATGGAGTCGTGGTCAGCTTTTCCGAAAGGGGGGCGGGGCAGGGCCTTATATGCGTCGCGGAAGTTAGAGTAACAATGATCCAAGGTTTTTCCACCCCTGGTTGCGCAATCGATATGCTGATAAAATTTAGGGAGTCTTGTTTTCAGATTAGCCTTGTTAAAATCCCCAGCTACAATGAATGCAGCCTCCGGATAAATGGCTTCCAGTTTGCAAAGAGTTAAATAAAGTTTGTTCAGAGCCATCGATGTGTCTGCTTGCGGGGGGGTATATACGGCTGTGATTATAATCAAAGAGAATTCTCTTGGTAGATAATTTTTGGGGTCGCTGCATGGGATCCATTCCGCTGTCCTGTTTGAAAGGGAGAACACAGGATACGCGTCGCGAAAAACATATTCTTGGTCGTACTGATGGTGAGTTGACGCTGATCTTATATTCAGTAGTTCTTCTCGACTGTATGTAATGAAACCTAAGATGACCTGGGGTACTAATGTAAGAAATAACACGTAAAAAAACAAAAAACTGCATAGTTTCCTAGGAACGCGAAGCGAGGCGGCCATCTCTGTCGGCCATCTCTTATCGTTTTTGTTTGAGTGTTCATTTGTCTTTATTAAAAACATTATGAACACTTACCACGCTGCAGACGAAGAGGAGATCTGTCGTTACAACCCTAGCCTGTGGTTGACCCTAGCCTGTGAAATTCCTCCCATGTCTCTGACCCATTAATCAATGTTTCCCTATTACAGAAAAACAGCTATTTCCATTGATCGTTAATTCCCTCTTCACCTTTAGTCCTCTGCGTTGTTTATTTATCTTAAAATATTCTTACAGCACTTACTATAGTATTTTTTTTATTTAACCTTGAGGTGGGAAAACATGTTTTATATTAAGTTGAACATGTGCTCATTATGACAATGTTAAAATTAGGTGGAACGACCCACATCACAGACTGAATCATTTTAGCATGCTCTTGTAATCTCATATCCATGACTCACTGCCATGAAGTTATGTTTCATTTTCCCCTAAACTGAAGCATCTCATATCCACGACTCACTGCCATGAAGTTATGTTTCATTTTCCCCTAAACTGAAGCATCTCATATCCACGACTCACTGCCATCATTTCATTTTCCCCTAAACTGAAGCATCTCATATCCATGACTCACTGCCATGAAGTTATGTTTCATTTTCCCCCCTAAACTGAAGCATCTCATATCCATGACTCAAACTGCATCATGACTCACTGCCATTATGTTTCATTTTCCCCTAAACTGAAGCATCTCATATCCACGACTCACTGCCATGAAGTTATGTTTCATTTTCCCCTAAACTGAAGCATCTCATATCCATGACTCACTGCCATGAAGTTATGTTTCATTTTCCCCTAAACTGAAGCATCTCATATCCATCCATGACTCACTGCCATGAAGTTGTTTCATTTTCCCTAAACTGAAGCATCTCATATCCACGACTCACTGCCATGAAGTTATGTTTCATTTTCCCTAAACTGAAGCATCTCATATCCACGACTCACTGCCATGAAGTTATGTTTCATTTTCCCTAAACTGAAGCATCTCATATCCACGACTCACTGCCATGAAGTTATGTTTCATTTTCCCTAAACTGAAGCATCTTTTCAAACTATCCACGACTCACTGCCATGAAGTTATGTTTCATTTTCCCCTAAACTGAAGCATCTTTTCCCTAAACTATCCACGACTCACTGCCATGAAGTTATGTTTCATTTTCCCTAAACTGAAGCAAGCATCTCACTCATCCATGACATTTTCACTGCCATAAACTGTTATGTTTCATTTTCCCTAAACTGAAGCATCTCATATCCACGACTCACTGCCATGAAGTTATGTTTCATTTTCCCCTAAACTGAAGCATCTCATATCCACGACTCACTGCCATGAAGTTATGTTTCATTTTCCCCTAAACTGAAGCATCTCATATCCACGACTCACTGCCATGAAGTTATGTTTCATTTTCCCCTAAACTGAAGCATCTCATATCCACGACTCACTGCCATAAAGTTGTTTCATTTTCCCCTAAACTGAAGCATCTCATATCCACGACTCACTGCCATGAAGTTATGTTTCATTTTCCCCTAAACTGAAGCATCTCATATCCACGACTCACTGCCATAAAGTTGTTTCATTTTCCCCTAAACTGAAGCATCTCATATCCACGACTCACTGCCATGAAGTTATGTTTCATTTTCCCCTAAACTGAAGCATCTCATATCCACGACTCACTGCCATGAAGTTATGTTTCATTTTCCCCTAAACTGAAGCATCTCATATCCATGACTCACTGCCATAAAGTTGTTTCATTTTCCCCTAAACTGAAGCATCTCATATCCATGACTCACTGCCATAAAGTTATGTTTCATTTTCTCATAAACTGAAGCAACCTGAGCTGATTCTTATCTGTGCAACACCCTAAAGTCATTGGGAAAACACATTCATGCCTCCTTATCTTTCGGGTATCAACACAAACAACAGACTGTTGTTTCTGCAATTTTTTTTCCAGTTTTACACAACTGAAAAGGCTATCTGGGGATAGATAGCCTGAAAGTATCCAGAAGATACTCTGGAATCAATCTGTCAGACCTAGGTTTGATTTGACGCTTAAAACCTCTTAAGGATCTGACCCTTTAAAAAAAAAAAACGAAAATGACCCAAATCTAACTGCCTGTAGCTCTTGACCTGAAGCAAGGATATGCATATTATGGGTACCATTTTAAAGGAAACACTTTGAAGTTTGTGGAAATGTGAAATTAATGTAGGAGATTATAACACATTAGATCTGGTAAAAGATAATGCACTAACTAGAATAGAAATTGTGAGTCTATCGGCAAATAGCCGACCCATTTTTACCTACCTCATCCCCATACTGTTTTTATTTATTTACTTTTCTGCTCTTTTGCACACCAATATCTCTACCTGTACATGACCATCTGATAATTTATCACTCCAGTGTTAATCTGCAAAATTGTAATTATTCACCTACCTCATGCCTTTTGCACACAATGTATATAGACTCCCCCTTTTTTTTCTTCCTATTGTGTTATTGACTTGTTAATTGTTTACTCCATGTGTAACTCTGTGTTGTCTGTTCACACTGCTATGCTTTATCTTGGCCAGGTCGCAGTTGCAAATGAGAACTTGTTCTCAACTAGCCTACCTGGTTAAATAAAGGTGAAATAAAACAAATAAAAAAAATATATATAATGGGATAATGGCCTACTTATAGTAAACAGTTGAGCACCTGTCACATATACGCCAGGAGACAGAAAGCAGGTGCAGAAGGTGATTTTAATAATGAAGAATGCAGATAAACAAAACATGAGAAGTGTACAGACCGTGAATGAAAAAAAAAACAATACTGCCTGATGACAGAGGCTACAGAGGGCTAAATAAAGGGGAGGTAATCAAGGTACTGATTAAGTCCAGCTTTGCATGACGATGGGAGCGGGAGACCGGGAATAGGCGTGACCACACCCAGTTCAGACCTGGAGGAGACATAATGGGTGAGTGGTGTATTATCTCTCTAAGAGGCTACATGACGCTCTGCCAGGAAGCTTGGGCATGACTATCCCACACCGAGCTCTTCCCACCCTGACTCAGTTGCGGCAAGCTGCAGTTGCCAGTTTTTGATGGATACTGCGTACAGGAGTGACAAACCGCACTGCAAACACAGTTTTCTCTTCTGTCTCTTCCAGTCAGCATCACTGTCTGATTGGCACATAGACTTAATGCCCACTCACATAGAGTACACTACCGGCCCGTCTTAAAACTAGTCCCAGACAGGGAGAGATACAAAGGAGTTATGTATCTAGGAAAATGTATGTTCCAAGAAATGTGTTACTGTACTGTATATCTAGAAATAAAAGGAGATATGGAGATATATCCTGTATGAGAAAGCTAGTGAAATTATGACTTCCTATTTGCTACCGGCTACTGTTGTGGAAATGATTCCTTTGGATTACATACAGTGCATTTTTCCTCCTACCAATCTACACACAATAACCCATATTGACAAAGGAAAAACAGTTTTTAATTTTTTTTTTGTAAATGTATAACAAATAAAAACAGAAATATCACATTTACATAACTATTCAGACCCTTTATTCAGTACTTTGTTGAAGCACTTTTGACAGCGATTACAGCCTTGAGTCTTCTTCAGATGATGCTACAAGCTTGACAAACCTGAATTTGTGGAGTTGCCGCTGAAAAAACATCCCCGCACCATGATGCTGCCGACAACCACCCCACCCATTCAGGCCAAAGAGTTTCGTCAGACCAGAGAATCTTGTTTTTCATGGTCTGAGAGTCCTTTAGGTACCTTTTGGCAAACTCCAAGCGGGCTGTCATGTGCCTTTTACTGAGGAGTGGCCCGATTGGTGGAGTGCTGCAGAAATGATTGCCCTTCTGGAAGGTTCTCCCATCTCCACAGAGACGCTCTGGAGCTGTGGAGCTCTGTCAGAGTTACCATTGGGTTCTTGGTCGCTTTCCTGATGAAGGCCCTTCTTCCTCAATTGCTCAGTTTGGCCAGGCGGCCAGCTCTAGGGAGAGTCTTCCTAGAGCTGGCCGCCTGGCCAAACTGAGCAAACTTCTTCCATTTAAAAATGATGGAGGTCACTGTGTTCTCAGGCACCTTCATTGCTGTAGAATTGTTTTGGTACCCTTCCCCAGATCTGTGCCTGGATGGCAGGGTAGCCTAGTGGTTAGAGCATTGGACTGGTAACTGGAAGGTTGCAAGTTCAAATCCCTGAGCTGACAAGGTACAAATCTGTAGTTCTGCCCCTGAACAGGCAGTTAACCCACTGTTCCTAGGCCGTCATTGAAAATAAGAATTTGTTCTTAACTGACTTGCCTAGTAAAATAAAGGTAAAATAAATAAATAAAAATAATACAAAAAATCCTGTCTTGGAAGAATTCTGCTCTGACATGCACTGTCAACTGTGGGACCTTATATAGACAGGTGTGTGCCTTTCCAAATCATGTCCAATAAATTGAATTTACCACAGGTGGACTCGATTCAGGTTGTAGACAGATCTCAAGGATGATCAATGGAAACAGGATGCACCTGAGCTGAATTTGGAGTCACATAGCAAAGGGTCTGAATACTTATGTAAATAAGGTATTTCTATTTTTTATTTGTAATAAATTTGCAAACATTTCTAAACCTGTTTTAGCTTTGTCATTATGGGGTATTGTGTGTAGATTGATGAGGAAAATGTTGTATTTCATCCATTTTAGAATAAGGCTGTAATGTAACTAAATGTGGAAAAAGTGAAGGGGTCTGAATACGTTCTGAATGCACTGTAGATAGTTGCATTCCCTATTTTATTGAGTTTGGATTGTTTGAGGTTAGTTCGAGATCTATGCAGGATATTGTTATGTTTTGATTTATAGGATTTTCCACATCCTGTTTTTCCTGGCCTAACCCACAAGAGGGGGAGTTGCTTTATAGCTGAGCTGAGAGTCTGTTGTGTTTGGGATTTGCGCCAGGTTGTCTGGGCAAGGAGGAGGGGAACAGGCCTGTGGGAGGGTCAACAGGGGATTGCAACTGGAATCTGCCTCTTGGAAATTCAACGTTCACACAGTGGGGCCTTTCTAACATGGTGGACAAGAGGGCATAATCAGAGAGCAGAAAGAAGCTATTGTGTGTGTGTGTGCTCGTACGTGTGTACCTTTGCTAGTGCGTGTGCTCGTGCTTGTGTGTGCGTGCTCATGCTTGTGTGTGTGTGTGTGTGTGTGTGTGTGTGTGTGTGTGTGTGTGTGTGTGTGTGTGTGTGTGTGTGTGTGTGTGTGTGTGTGTGTGTGTGTGTGTGTGTGTGTGTGCTCGAGCTTGGTTGCGTGTCTGTGTGTGCTCGTGCTTGTCTATGTGCGTGTGTGCTCGTGCTTGTGTGTGTGTGTGTGTGTGTGTGTGTGTGTGTGTGTGTGTGTGTGTGTGTGTGTGTGTGTGTGTGTGTGTGTGTGTGTGTGTGTGTGTGTGTGTGTGTGTGTGTGTGTGTGTGTGTGTGTGTGTGTGCTCGTGCTTGTGTGTGGTTACGTGTCTGTGGCTGAAAGTGTTTTTAGATTTGTATCTGTGTGTCGTAGGCTGTGTGTTTTCCAGTCAGTATGTTGTGAAATGTTTTAGTGTGATTTGCCATGAAATAAGAACAGGACGATGAACAAATCCCTTTTGGAGATTGCACACAATTTTCTGGCAATTGTCTTCGAAAGGAGTAGCGTGTCTGTTGTTTCCCTTGACAAGTTTAAAGTTCATTTAGTAATCCATTAAGCATATTTTCCTGTCTTTGTACATTCTGAAGAAAACAGTGCTTAAACAGTTATTATTTTAATACTATTTATACTATACTCTGGCATTATCAGAAAATGGTTACACACACTAACTATTAACACCACTTGCTAGGATACCCCAGCTTCCTTTTATGAAGCGGCCCCTATCTGGCGCCATGGGTTGTTGGGAATGAATAGGGCCATTACCACAGGTCCAAACAGAATGTTGCTTACGCTGTTGGTATTTGCTCTAAACCCTGAACTTCATTGTGAATGTTATCTTTATTGTGACTGTCATGATATGTTGAGAATGGTTACTTCGATATTTGTCAATGTCTGAGATAAAGCTGTTTGCTTTATCTCAGACATCCGTTTATGACATATTTTTCATAAGATTTTTTTTAACGTTACAGAGTGCACTTTGAGGAAACAGAGATGTGTAAAATAAGTTATAGTGGCCTTAGACGAGAAAAACATAAGCAATCACAATCACAACTAACAAATCTATGAATTTGAAACATTGTCGAACACAGCTCCTTTGTAAGCGGGACCGTTAGTGGCATGAATCCGCCATGTGTTAAGCTGAACCTATAAGCAACATGTGGTGAAAAGGGAAAGTGGCTGAAAATTAGGTAATGTAAGGGAGAATAATTTAAGAGAGAGCTCAGATGCACCAAACACCACAACGGCTGTGTTCCACTCGCAGTAATTACACAATTAATACAGTCCACACTCCAAATGTTTCTGTCATTTTTTAGGTGAAGTGTAGTGTAGAGACTTAGCTGTCAATAAAAATAGCAACAGCATTGTTTCAGTTAACCCTTCGATAGCCACTTTATCTATCCATCCATTGTTTATACACACTCATCCCTCTTATCCCATTACTGACAGTGCCCTACTGTCATGTCGTGTATGTCGGTGGCAGGGAAGTCAAGCGCAGGAGAATTGAACTTGGTATAAATGGAGTATTTTCATAACTTAAAACATAAACTCCAAAGTCCATAATAAAATAAATGTGGTTACAAAGACACGTCGCACACCAATCCATAAAACATGAACATAACAATAAACAATCTCTGACAAGGACATGAGGGGAAACAGAGAGTTAAATACACAACAATTAATGAATGGGATTGAAACCAGGTGTGTAAGAAGACCAGACGAAACCAATGGAAAATGAAACATAGATCAATGATGGCTAAAAGACCGGTGACGTCGATCGCCGAGCACCACCCGAACAAGGAGAGGCATCGACTTCGGTAGAAGTCGTGACACCTACTCTACCCTCATGTACATACTGTATATTAGGTAGAATTTGATAGAGTTTGTTTTTGGTCTACTCTTGTAAATATTGATTTGTTGATTATATCTTAGTGGAATAAGAAAGTATGTAGTTACTAAGCTAACACAATTCTGTACATTGCTCTGTAATGTACAATTGACCATATTTTAGAACCCCAAAAAAGTAATAAATAAAATAAAATGTTATTTGTCACATGCGCCGAATACAACAGGTGTAGTAGACCTGACAGTGAAATGCTTACTTACAAGCACTTAAACAACAATGCAGTTTTAAGAAAATCCCTAAAAAAGTAAGAGATAAGAATAACAAATAATTAAAGAGCAACCGTAAATAACAATATCAGGGCTATATACATGGGGTAGCGGTACAGAGTCAATGTGTCAATGTGCAGGAGGGCATTGGTGTCGAGGTAATTGAGGTAATTATGTACATGTAGGTAGAGTTATTAAAGTGACTATGAACTGCAGCCTTGTTAGTCAACAGTATCATCCAGGAAACCAGATTAGACGGTTAGCTCTATTCTATGACTTAAGATGACATCTGAGATTACATGTATTACTGGTTGTCATTACACAGAGTGCCAGTGAGGTTACCACTCACAAGAGTAAACATTTTACAACTCAATGTCAAATATTTACTTATTGTTACACAAATGTATCAATTTGCTCAATTCAGTGTTGTGGGCTATCAGTAATGACACAAGAAAGACTCAACTCAACTTATTTTGTAGAGCAAATCTACTGAAATGTAAAGGTAATTTCCGTTTGAGTCGACATACGCAGCGTTTACCGTGAACGCAGTCTCTCCGCAGTCACAGGAACATTGCCTTCCACGCTACGGATTGAATCTAGCCCTAGAAGTCCAAATAAATTCCAGGGCTGTTCCAGTTTGGCCTTACAGTTGATTCATTTGGTAAAAATGTCCCCACTATCAATGTCATTTAGAGTCACATATCTCAAGGATGATCAATGGAAACAGGATGCAACTGAGCTCAATTTCGAATTGAATAGCATAGGGTCTGAATACTTAAAAACCTGTTTTCAATTTGTCATTATGGGGTATTGTGTGTAAATTGATGAGAAAACAACAAATGTAATACATTTTAAAATAAGACTGTAACGTAATGTGGAAAAAGTCAAGGGGGTCTAAATAATTTCCGAATGCACTGTACAGTACCAGTCAAAAGTTGGAAACACCTACTCATTCAAGGGTTTTTCTTTATTTTTACTATTTTCTACATTGTATAATATATAATTCTTCAAAGTAGCCACCCTTTGCCTTGATGACAGCTTTGCAAACTCTTGGCATTCTCTCAACCAGCTTCATGAGGTAGTCACCTGGAATGCATTTAAATTAACATGTGTGCCTTGTTCCAAGTTCATTTGTGGAATTTCTTACCTTCTTAATGAGTTTGAGACAATCAGTTGTTTTGTGACAAGGTATGGGTGGTATACAGAAGATAGCCCTATTTGGTAAATGACCAAGTCCATATTATAGCAAGAACAGCTCAAATAAGCAAAGAAAAAATGACAGTTCATCATTACTTTCAGACATGAACACCGGCTACCACCACAGCCACCGCTTCTCTCAACCCCAGCACCCAAAATCATCATAACCTTGACCACATACAATAGGTGCAGGTGACAGGCACTTTCCAAAGAGATACATCCCACTGGGGACACACTAGTTTCAATGAAATGGCGTTGAACCAACGTGGAATAGACATTGAATTGACGCCTGTGCCCTGTGGGATATATCATAATGCTGTTTATTCATCGATGTTTATGACATACATTTTGAAAAACTACATCTAATGACTTACTTTTTTTAATACCGGCAGACCGGATAGTTTAAATCATTCATTATTTTGCCTGTTTAATTGTATATTTAATAATATACATAAATAAACACCAAATTATGGACACAAATTGTATTTTGGAATATTTCTAATACATTTCTGAAGGATAGTGTATGTACATTCAGTGTGTATGGATAAGTCATATCAGAGTTTAAAGACAGATTTGACAATGTTATGAGAATGCAGCAGAAAGAGACTATTCTTAAAGTCTGAAATGACATCTAATACTGGTTGTCATTACACAGAGTGCCAGTGAGGTTACCAGTCACAAGAGTAAACATTTTACAACTCAATGTCAAATATTTACTTCTTGTTACACGTGTATCAATTTCCTCAATTCAGTGTTCTTTGCTGTCGGCAATGACACAAGCAATATCTATTTCAATTTATTTCTGACAACTGTGGAGACTAAGGCCTACATTCAATCTGTAGCATGGAAGGTTCGTTGTATAGCACGATTGAAATATAAAGGTCATTTCCAATTGAGTCAATTTATGCAACATTTACCGTGAATGCAGTCTCTGGGAACGCAGGAACCTTTATTTTTTTCCTTTTGGTACGGATTTAATCTAGCTCTTAGTAAGAGATAGATATCTGCTAGCCAACTAGCTCTTTTTAGCTTAGCATTTTAACTGTCCATAACTGTCAATTTTTTAAATTCCACCTTAACATTTCAACAAAACAAATGTTAGCTGACATACTATTGACATATATTAATTTAACTTAAGTATCTAAGAGGTTGCTGTCACGCCTTGGTCTTAGTATTTAGTGTTTTCTTTAATTATTTGGTCAGGCCAGGGTGTGACATGGGTTTATGTTGTTGTATTTCGTATTGGGGTTTTTGTATTATTGGGATTGCGGCTGAGTAGGGGTGTTGTATGGGCTTGGCTGCCTGAGGCGGTTCTCAATCAGAGTCAGGTGTTTCTCGTTGTCTCTGATTGGGAACCGTATTTAGGTAGCCTGTTTTCGCTTTGTATTTCGTGGGTGATTGTTCCTGTCTCTGTGTAGTTTCACCAGATAGGCTGTAATTAGGTTTCACGTTCCGTTTGTTGTTTTTGTATTTTGTATAGTTATTTCATGTATCGTCATTCTCTTCATTAAAGACATGAGTAACCACCACGCTGCATTTCGGTCCGACTCTCTTTCTACAAACGAAGAACGCCGTTACAGTTGCTAAATGCTTATCAAGCTAGCTTGCTCTGATTAGCTAAGCATGTTGCTGCTAGCTTGTTACAATTTACTCTTTGCTTCAAGTCTAAGAGATGTTGTCACATTTGTCTGACTACTGTATCACAATAATTTTTTCAAAACGTTACAACTTTTAACTCCAAGTTTTATTTACAAGATGCTCAGTTCAAACCTCCGCTATGATTTCAAGTTGTGCATCTGTTAAACTCCGCCCATTGACCTTTTATAAACCAATCGGATTTGTTCTTCCCTAAACCAATCAGATTCTTTCTGCCCTTAGAACAAAGTTGACTACACGTTGACAACCTTCTCTTCAGTCACAGAGAAGAGCAGAAATCTGTTGATAGTGTAAATCAATAGTAGTCCCGTGTGGCTAAATTGGTAGAGCATGGCGCTTGCAATGCCAGGGTTCTGGGTTTCATTCCCACTGGGGACCTGTACGAAGTCTCTCTGGATAAGATTGTCTGCTAAATGACCCCAAAAAATATAGAAATGCTCTCTGGGTCACTCAATGGATGGCCCATTCACCAGTATTTCTGTACTGTCACTGAGAAGGCCCTTTATGTCGCAGAGTTTAGAAAGACAGACTCCCACAACAATCTGATTATGTTTGATCTTGGAATTTCCTCACTTATCACCCATCTCACATCCTGCTCCTCCCTCTCCATGAGGCCATACACCAGTTATAGATCCTCCACAAAAAAACTATTCATGAAATGTTCACTTTGTAGTCCGATTGCACTCAACACATTGCTTAGAACATATTGCAGATACAGTATTTTATATTTTATAAAACACCAGAATAACCAGTTAATTGTTCAGAATATTTTATTTTGGTTTTAGTTGGTATTAAATGTAATGTGGCTTTCAAGGAGCCTGACCCGACAGATTATATAATGATGAGTCATATGGACAATATGCTGCAGTGCTGATATAGGCCCATGGGGAAATTAGTATTACGTGGGTAAGTGAGTGGAATCAAGCTTCCAGTAGGTTTCTGGGGCCTCATTTATAAACCGTGCATATATACAAAATATACCCCAAAATGTGCATGTGCAAGTTTTATTTTAAAAAAGTACTTGACGTGAGAATGTACTCACCTCCCTGCAAACTTCAGACCATGCATACTTACATCTGCTAGTGGTTGAAATATTGTATTGCAAGCTTGCAAGCTTGAGTACTTTTGATGAAAATAAAACAAATTTAAGAGGAAAACATATTAACAAGAACGCAACTATTTGCCATCAGTGAGAAGAGCAAAAATGTTTTATTTTCAGAATCTAAAATAGTTAGACATAATCTTATAATTAGACAAAGGAATATTTGTCCTATATTTTTTATTTTCATTACCATTGCAGTATATACAGTGTTCCAGAATACACAGTATTCCAGAAAATACAATAATTCTCACATTTTCTGGCTGTGATGGGTTCATATTCCATACAACAAATGACCACGCACATCTCTCATGTAATTGGACGTAGTAGCCTAGTAAATGGATAGGCTATATGTATTTCAAGTTTTGCAATATCATGGCAAGCAGAGCATATAGACAGACAGATGGGATGGAGGAAATCTTGTGAACCTCAAGGAAATGGAAAAAAAACATTTGGTGGAGTGCCCAGATAATTATTCAAGACACGCAAATGCACAAACCATCAGAAATACAACAACTGTCCAGTGCTAAGAGAGCCAACAAGCCCTTCTCCTCCAACTAGCCGTGTGGAAACAATTATGATCCAGCTGTCAGTAATCAGGAGGAGGGTTTACAATAGCAGGCAGGCCTTCTCACGCCATACTACCCTAAATGAACACAGAACCTCTCTGCCTAAAGCCTTCTGTCAACCCTCACCCTACTGTGGAAGCCAACTCAATAATTTCACCAGAGAACAGAAACAGATTGAGGCTATGTTAACACCATCATGTGACTAGGGGAGGTTGATTCAATTGAGACTTAAATTAAATTGAGTCAGTCACTGTTGAGTGGGAGAGATCTTATAGGAGGTGTGAGGTCATGTTGTTATTCTTTAAACATAGACTAAGGTGGCAGAAACACTACATTTATTTCACTATGAGAATTTTAGCTTCTGCTGCTTACCCAATAATGCTTTGAGTGGGAATTTTGGTGCCTGTTGTTTGTGTTTTACAGCCACTTCATGTTTGGCACAAGACTCTTCCTGACTTGGAGAAAGAAAGTAATCCAAGACCAGATGTGACACACATATACTGTTCAACTTTTTCTTAGAGCTTTACTGTTGCTTAGTGTGTGACTCATACTGACTGTTGTAGTCAGCTGCTCAGAGATGTCTATAGTGTAAAGTCAATGGCTAGGAGAGTCACGGACACTGAGACTTCAGTTAGTTGACTCAATGTTTAGCATCGCCTGTCAACTCTTGTTCTTCCCCCAAGAGAAATAATAACAGGTGTCAAAATATGTCTTACAATATAGCATCATTCTTAAGACTGTAGCTAGGGGAGAGAGCTCCAGGTTTGTGCTCCATCCACAGCTGTTTCAACTTAGTGCTGCTTGGGGTGTGGCCACAGGAAATCAGTATTTTAGTTGTTTTTCATCACTAGTAGGTGTTAATATGATATATTATAAATGCTCTGCAGTGAGAGAGAAAAATGTCCCTATTTATTTTTTATTTTCTGACTTTGTTAGCATGTTGGCTGAGTATTGTGTTTGTGAATTAATACTGCATCTCCTGAAATAACTCCAATCGAATAAGAGCATGGCACTGAATCATCATTGAACTCTCTCCGTTGAAGTCTCTTTCTCTTTTTCCTGAATGACGATTACATCAATTACAACTCTCTCTCACCCTCTCTGTCCTTCTATCCTTCTGTGCTCCCTCCCTCCCTCCCTCCCCTCCCTCCCTCCCTCCCTCTCTGCTCTCAGACGAGAGACGCCAACAACCAGGGTCATCAGCAGATTGCTGAGAAGAATTCTCGTCTAGCGCGGATACTGAACCACACCGCCCTGGGTATTGGCATCACCGTCATCGTCCTGTACATCGTCTCTGCCATCATCCTGGGCAACCGTATCGACTGATCTGACACCTCAACACCGGCTAGCACCACAGCCACCGCTTCTCTCAACCCCAGCACCCAAAATCATCATAACCTTGACCACATACAATAGGTGCCGGTGACAGGCACTTTCCAAAGAGATACATCCCACTGGGTACACACTGGTTGAATCAACGTTGTTTCCACGTCATTTCAATGAAATGGCGTTGAACCAACGTGGAATAGACATTGAATTGACGCCTGTGCCCTGTGGGATATATCATAATGCTGTTTATTCATCAATGTTTATGACATACATTTTGAAAAACTACATCTAATGACTTACTTTTTTTAATACCGGCAGACCGGATAGTTTAAATCATTCATTATTTTGCCTGTTTAATTGTATATTTAATAATATACATAAATAAACACCAAATTATGGACACAAATTGTATTTTGGAATATTTCTAATACATTTCTGAAGGATAGTGTATGTACATTCAGTGTGTATGGATAAGTCATATCAGAGTTTAAAGACAGATTTGACAATGTTATGAGAATGCAGCAGAAAGAGACTATTCTTAAAGTCTGAAATGACATCTATTACTGGTTGTCATTACACAGAGTGCCAGTGAGGTTACCAGTCACAAGAGTAAACATTTTACAACTCAATGTCAAATATTTACTTATTGTTACACAAATGTATCAATTTGATCAATTCAGTGTTGTGGGCTATCAGTAATGACACAAGAAAGACTCAACTCAACTTATTTTGGTAAACCGTGGGGACTAATGCCTAGATTCAATTTGTAGAGCAGAAGATCCGCTGAAATGTAAAGGTAATTTCCGTTTGAGTCGACATATGCAGCGTTTACCGTGAACGCAGTCTCTCCGCAGTCACAGGAACATTGCCTTCCACGCTACGGATTGAATCTAGCCCTAGAAGTCCAAATAAATTGCAGGGCTGTTCCAGTTTGGCCTTACAGTTGATTCATTTGGTAAAAATGTCCACACTATCGATGTCATTTAGAGTCACATATTGCCAGATTATGTATAACACTGTATATGTTAGGTATATATTTATTTGACTATGTATTCAGTGTTGCTGAACTCTTCTATTTACCAAGGGGTTGTACTTTATCCTTCTCTAAGTGTGTAGTTGATGGAAATAGTGTTTACCTTGTATCATGTCTGTATGTTTGTGAAAACACAAAGGAAGAGACCATTATAAGAATGCAGATATTTAAACTAAATTTGTTTTAAAATAAAGTTCAGTGTAAATAAAAATCACACACCGACTTCAGAAACATTTAGATCAAACAGCCTTTTGACTGGTGGCAGGGTACAACTAATAATCCTAGAGCAGGTTTTCATCAAGGATATCTCTGTACTTTGCTCCATTCATCTTTCCCTCGATCCTGGCTAGTCTCTCAGTCCCTGCCGCTGAAAAACATGCCCACGGCATGATGCTTAAGGTCTTAAGGTGCCTTTTGGCAAACTCCAAGCGGGCTGTCATGTGCCTTTACTGAGTGACTTCCGTCTGGTCACTCTACCATGAAGGTCTGATTGGTGGAGTGCTGCAGAGATGGCTGTCCTTCTGGAAGGTTCTCCGATCTCCACAGACAAATTCATCGGGTTCTTGGTTACCTCCTGACCAAGACCCTTCTCAACCGATTGCTCAGTTTGGCCCGGGCGGCCAGCTCTAGGAAGAGTCTAGGTGGTTCTAAACTTCTTCCATTTAAGAATGATGGAGGCCACTGTGTTCTTAGGGACCTTCAATGCTGCAGAATTGTTTTGTACCCATCCCCAAAACAGATTTTTTAGACAAAATCCTGTCTCGGAGCTCAATAGACAATTCCTTCAACCTCATGGCTTGGTTTTTATTCTGACATGCACTGTCAACTGTGGGACCTTATATAGTAAGGTGTGTGCCTTTCCAAATCATGGTCCAAGGTAAACTCCAATTAAGTTGTAGAAACATCTCAAGGATGATCAATGGAAACAGGATGCAACTGAGCTCAATTTCGAATTGAATAGCATAGGGTCTGAATACTTAAAAACCTGTTTTCACTTTGTCATTATGTCATTAAGTTGTAGAAACATCTCAAGGACGATCAATGGAAACAGGATGCAACTGAGCTCAATTTCGAATTGAATAGCATAGGGTCTGAATACTTAAAAAACTGTTTTCACTTTGTCATTACGGGGTGTGTAGATTGATGAGAAAACAACAAATGTAATACATTTTAAAATAAGGCTGTAACGTAATGTGGAAAAAGTCAAGGGGGTCTACATACTTTCCGAATGCACTGTACAGTACCAGTCAAAAGTTGGAAACACCTACTCATTCAAGGGTTTTTCTTTATTTTTACTATTTTCTACATTGTAGAATAATAGTGAAGATTTCAAAACTATGAAATAACACATATGGAATCAGGTAGTACCTAAAAAGGTGTTAACTAAATCAAAACATATTTTATATTTGAGATTCTTCAAAGTAGCCACCCTTTGCCTTGATGACAGCTTTGCACACTATTGGCATTCTCTCAACCAGCTTCAGGAGGTAGTCACCTGGAATGCATTTAAATTAACATGTGTGCCTTGTTCAAAGTTTTTTTGTGGAATTTCTTACCTTCTTAATGCGTTTGAGACAATCAGTTGTTTTGCGACAAGGCTGGGGTGGTATACAGAAGATAGCCCTATTTGGTAAATGACCAAGTCCATATTATAGCAAGAGCAGCTCATATAAGCAAAGAAGAAATGACAGTTCATCATTACTTTAAGACATGAAGGAAAGTCAATGTGGAAAATTTCAAGAACTTTTCAAGTTTTTTCAAGTGCATTCTCAAAGACCCTCAAACGCTATGATGAAACTAGCTCTCATGTGGACTACCACAGGAAAGGAAGACCCAGAGTTACCTCTGCTGCAGAGGATAAGTTCATTACATGCTGACCAGACCGGACACGTCGCTTCCGCGAGCGTTGCAAAATAAATGTAGAAATCCATGTTATTCAATTATTGCAACCACACTGCTCGCGCGCCAACGAGTGTCTGCGATGCCAAGGGCTGAAATAGAACTCCTTTCTATTTCTGAAGCAGATTGCGCTGCAATTCCTGCCTCTCCCATTTCCTCATTGGTTTATAGAAGCAGGTACCCACGTGTCATCTCCTCATTGGTTATACCCATGTAGGTGATTGAAAGACTAAATGTTTTGCCGGTTGTCGTGGTAATACTATTAAAGTGTAGGTGCCAATCACCATATAAGTTCAAAGATGAAAAAGTCTGGAAGGAGGAGAGATGACTAGAAATGATTCGGTTGGCCGTTTTATGTGTAGATTAATTGTCGGAGTAGAGGACCTTGTGCATTTCAGGTAAAATAACACCTCAATGTTTACATCCCAGGACAAATTAGCTAGCAACAGCAATCTAGCTAAATAGGACAAATTAGCTAGCAATTGCAAGCTAACTAGCTAAATTGCCATTCATGTTTAATGCTTTCGAACTGTCCCCAAATTAATGTCATTGGTTCAGAGTTTGTTTTGATATTTTAACCTGTGTGTCTTGATCACGTTAGTTGTAGGGGG